>NC_137824.1:16712996-16752996 GCF_963921795.1 Nannobrachium achirus | reverse complement strand
CCAGGAACACTGGTCCCGCATTGCATGTTAATAATGACGTTGCCAGAGATGCTTGTCCCTGATTGGGACACGGCAGGGTTCCCCAATAGGCGGCCGCGGGGTGCTACTGTCTGGCCCCCACCAACCCCAGTAATAATGGTGGTATAAGAGCAGCAACAACACTAGTATATTGTCGTATGTTCTTTCGCAAAGTAAAGCCCTGCTTCATCATACAAGGCTGCACAAAAGTAGTGAAAACAGCAGATCTACAAGCACACAACGCCTCGCCGCGAGGCGTTGTGTGCTTGTAGATCGGCTGTTTTCAATAGTTTAAATCATTTTTAAAATGATAAATGCAAAACAAACGGTTTTGAGATTTTCACCCGACAACGACGATATCTGAACTGTCACTGGAGTAGCGGGAACACCACCGTCGCCCCCTGCAATGCTGTGGCCCTCGGCTTGGTACCCTAGACATAATTCGGCCCTTGGCGAAAACTAATTGGGGAACCCTGGGCTACGGTCTTAAACAAGAGAGGACACCGACATACATACTGTACATACCCAGCCGATCGCAGTACTTGCGCACTCTGCTTGCGCAAAGACCAGCGTTTCAGGCTACTTCTAATGCACAAAAACAATGTTCTTTTGGCCGACTAACTAAATGCTAGTCTGTTGCACGTCTGTTGGCGTTGGAAAGAGTATCTTGGAGTTGGAAAGAGTATCTTGGAGTTGGAAAGAGTCTCTTGTAATCTGTTCTGTGTAGTGTCACCTTAACGTTATCCCCAATGACACAGAGATTTGGCGGACCCCCTGTAGTTACTCTGAGGTAGTCCCGGACCCCCTGTCGAAGACCCCTGGGTTAAAGAAACAGAAGAGAAAGGTTGAAAGGGTGTAAAGCAGCCGATCCATATACATGAGCTGTTAGTGTCATCATCCGGCAGTTCATTTGTGGATGGATTGGAGGCTTATCTCTGTAATGCAGTGACAGATCACACACTGCCTGGAGGCCGCTCTCCCTCTCTCTCTCACAGTTGAAATCGTATCAGTGTGTGTTCACGATGTTTCCAGGGAACAAATGGATACGCCAGTGAAAATTACATAAGCAATACGGAACGTATAAGAGATGTGTTATATCAAGGCAATGGGCTATTAAATAATACGAAGCCTCTTTGTGAGATATACAGTAGATGTATGTAAATCGTCTACTTATTTTTGTGCTCTGCAGAGCCATTATCATATGAGGTATAATTCAGGTTTAAGGGATTAAATCAAATCTCATTATAGATTCAAAGTGGGGTCCTTTGAGGGTTAGTGTACAAATGTGTAGAAATCACACGTTGTGAGCGTGTAAATGAGCTAGTTTTCTATATGCTTACTGTAGGCCTACGGTATGTGTTTGATTCATAATTCATTATTTTAAGGTCGGGACCTCCTGGCTCCCGGTTGGGGGTCCCATCCTAGAGATGTAGACCAGGGTATCTCAAAGTGGCTGCTGTGATGTCCAGGGGCGCCGCAGAACACTTTGATAATATTTAGAATTTACAACTTCAGTTTGGTACTTCCAAATATCCTATATATATTGAAATGCTTACCAGATTGAGTGGTGAAAACCTTGCGGGGGGGGGGGGGGGCTGTGGTGAAAACCTCGCATTGGGGCCCGGCAGGGGGTCGCTACGCCAGTGCCGACATGCGATGCGATCAGTATTTCACATTCATGTCACATCTCCTCTCCATTCTATCAAACATATAATTATCCAAATGTCTGTCTGTCTGTCTGTCTGTCTGTCTGTCTGTCTGTCTGTCTGTCTGTCTGTCTGTCTGTCTGTCTGTCTGTCTGTCTGTCTGTCTGTCTGTCTGTCTGCCTGTCTGTCTGTCTGTCTGTCTGTCTGTCTGTCTGTCTGTCTGTCTGATGGTCTGTCACAGCGTTTCTCTTCGGTGGCTGGACCAATTGATCTGAATCCGCATGCATCACCATTAGCATATGAACACACCTGACATAACTGCAAAGCCCGTTTGTCACTTTCACAAATCATATACTGTATATTAGCATTTTTATGGTGTATCTATTCTGCATCTAGCATGAAACCAGCTCTGTGTGTGTGTGTGTGTGTGTGTGTGTGTGTGTGTGTGTGTGTGTGTGGACAGACAGGGAATTACTACTTTGTGGGGACCTCATGTCCCCACAAAGATAGTACAATCCTTGCACACTACCTTGTGGGTACTTATTAACTCATTCTGAGCCCAGGACATTAACGGATTAGGGGGTCCAGAGTGCCCCCTCCCGGCCCCATTAACGGCCGCTGTCTTATTTTGAAGGCCAGAAGTCTAGACCGGAAGTACTTCCGGTCTGACGTCATCGGATCGTGCGCCGGAACCGATGCGTGTCCATGTGGAGTTGTGTAATGGCCGACCGGGAGCTTTTATAACTGTGTAAAATAAGCGAGCATCTGCCTCCATCCTAGCTTCTAAAGTGTAGTTTTGAGATAATGGACATTAAAGATGAGATCGGCCGTCCACCTCAATGTTATGGGATGACTATTGTGTGCTCGTGGAGCCGTGATGATGACAAATCAGCGCGGATTTCGTCTCCGGAGCGTCGGCCATTGTACTAGGTATTTTTACTCGCCGTTACAGTAATATATTACTTTTCCCGCGACATCGCGTGGATGGCACTATAGATACTCTATTACTTTTCCCGCGACATCGCGGGGTTGGCTTTTAATGAGTTAATAGGTCCCCACAAGGTGTTTAGGGGTTAGGTTAAGGGTTAGGGTTAGGGTTAGGGTTCAAAATGAATGGAATGTCCCCACAAAGATAGTAGACTATGTGTAATGTCCCCACAAAGTAGCAATTGCAAACCTGTGTGTGTGTGTGTGTGTGTGTGTGTGTGTGTGTGTGTGTGTGTGTGTGTGTGTGTGTGTGTGTGTGTGTGGGTGTGGGTGTGGGGGGGGGGAGTTGTCTGGCCCTGTTACAGATGTTGTCCAAAAAATCATGCAGATCGGTACACAGTATGTCTGTAGCCATTAAACGAAACGGGTATTTCTTACATTGATGCTCCTACATATTATCATGCAAGCACCAGTTAAAGTTACTTTCCATCCCTCATATACTGTGTGCACAGTGCACACCCCATAACCCACACACTGCACATCACTTCGGAGCTCATATCTTTGAACGGGTAAGGGCTAGTACTCTTAATACAACAGCAGCAGAGTCTGTGATGTGGTCTCTCTGTTGTGTATGTCCTCATCTCAACCCAAGCCTCTTTGTCCCTCTCTGTGTCTCTCTTTAAAGGTGAACCCGGCCGACATAAAGACGGGCTATCTGTCTATCATCATGGACCCGGGGGAGGTGCCGCTGGACGAGCAGTGTGAATACCTCCCGTACGACTCCTCGCAGTGGGAGGTCTCCCGGGACCGGCTGCGTCTGGGTGAGCATCTAAACCCGACGACCGCGCGCGCCCGCCACGGGGCAGGCGTGGGCGGGGGCAGGGACGTGCTGGCCATTGGGAAAAGCGGGACAACTCCCGGTCGGCCATTAGGAAAAAAATTGCAAAAGAAAATCGGCCTTTGTTCCATTTTGGGGGCTGGGCGGCCAACAAAGTAAATCGTCACTATCGGGCAGAAACCTGGTATCTCCAAGTTTCAAATTTGTACATTTTTTCGCAAAGTAAAGCCCTGCTTCATCATACAAGGCTGTCGCACAAAAGTAGTGAGAACAGCAGATCTACAAGCACACAACGCCTCGCGTCGCGAGGCGTTGTGTGCTTGTAGATCGGCTGTTTTCACTTGTTTAAATCATTTTTAAAATCATAAATACAAAACAAACGACAAAATATAACTCATGTAATTGGCCCATTGGCTTGTCATTTTGTCACAAATCTTTGAACAGCAGCAGTGCTATAGCGAGATCTCTCTCTCTATAGCGCGCAATGAGGGCCTCTCCAACTCTTTTTCCTGGGCTGAATCAGGGGCCCAGCATGTCCCTGGGCGGGGGAAAGAGCGAGAGGGTGGATGGATGGGTGTGTGTGCGTGTGTGCGCGTGTGTGCGTGCGTGCGTGTGTGTACTTGTATTTCTATACTTGTGACGGCCAAATGTACTTCTCTTCGTCGTCCTCAGACGAGCACTCGATTGCAGTTTTCCGTCATCATCTCGATCCCCTCCACACATCTGGCCAGCTTATTTTTACATTTTTTGTGCTTTCAAAATCTTCAGAATCCAGATTTTTTTATTTTAGCACATCCATTGTATTGTACAATTTGAGAAATAGACGGTGTAAGGAACGTAATCGTACTCCTCACAATAGAAATGGTTGTTTTATGGATTAAAAGAAGGTTAGGATTACAATTAGGAAGAAATCCTGGTATGGGTTGGGGTTAGAGTTATAGCCAAACCAATTAGCACTTAAAAGTTGTGAGTTGTTGTGAGCTTGTTGATCCACCATTTTCTGTTTATCTTTCAGCAATTTTGGTCTATTTTCTGCGGGCATCCTAAATGTCGTCGTCCCCACCAGCATAGTAATGCAAACCGGTGTGTGTTTTTGCACGCGCACAAGCGAGCGAGTGAGTGAGTGTAAAATGAGAGCCGCTAGATAGCTGAAACTAAATTAGTTTTTCCATTTCCACCACAGTGCTTAATGGTGCTGTGTGAGTCAGCAGTGCACGGTTAAATATTGTGTTCATTACTCCGTGCAGACAGACACAGCACAGCCTGTTCTCCTACAGCTCCTGTCTGTTCTGTTTCCTCGTTCTCTGGCCCATGGGAACATTTAAACATTTAACTTTTTCACACTGGGACTTCATTCTTGACCCTCGCTCCGCCGACGTTAGAGTCAGATTCAGTGAACAGGTTGGCAAAAGGGCCTTTCTGTTTGGAGTTTGCATGTTCTCCCCGTGTCTCAGAGGGTAGATACCCTCACAAAAAACATGCAGTAATCCTGGTCTCTAAACTGCCTCCCCCTGGCCAGCCGGGGCGTCTGTTGGAGGAGAATGGAACTGGTTGGAATAACGTGTTCCTTCCACGCGCTACGTCCAAACCGGAGAAGTTCCCCCATTGTCAGGTTATAAGAAGCGGCCTGCTCACTCCTCATGCACTGAAGGAAGCATGAGCTCAGTTCGGGGCTCTCTCCAGGTTGGCAGAGGGAGAGTAGAGCCCAGGATGACAGATGACAGCTTAGGCAATTATTTGGCACCGGGTGAAAAATGGGTTACAAAATCGTGGGATAAAAATGTAGGATGAAGATTCAGTGAACAGGTGTTCACAGCAGCTGTGTGTTGACACGTATGAATGAGACGGATGCAAACATTGTGTGCACATCAACACTGTTGCACAGAGTCTGTCAGGTGGAAACCTCGTATGTCCAAAAGCCTTACTTCGCAGGAAATGAAAAGAACCTCCCGTATGTGTTCCAATGCAGTTGTTATTTAGACTCGATCTATAGTTACTTTTCATTGGTTAAATATGTATTAAAGATAAACGGTAGACCCGCTTATTACACTTAACCACTTTCATATTCAGAATCAGTTCTCTACTTTTGCGCGACGCGCTATTGTACTATAAAGTAGGGCATTTCATTTTGTTCTGTGTATTTATTTATATTGGTTATATTATCACCCCAAGGGGTCTCTATGCACCTCACAACAAGTCATACAACTAAACACAATAGCGCAGAATACACAGTGTAAATGTTACACAATCAATTTCCATTTAATTTCAAACAATCAATATGCAGCAGTGCACAGCTGAAAGTGTACAAAGCAGAACGTTTACATCACAGGATAAGAAGAGGTGGACACAACAAACTAGGGAGAACCGTTATGCAAGGGGGGAAAGATGGCTTTTTAGCCTAGATTTAAATTTAAATCTCCCTCCCAATCTTCTGACTCCACCTTAGCTCGTAGCACTTGCCCCAGCCTCGACAACCTTGCAGGCTTATGCAAAAGCTATTTAATTTAGATGCATATGCTATGTGGACAGATTGCAGGTTCATTTGTAGATCGCCGACACCGCAGCTACACGGCAGCGCTCTGGATAAATATCTATATTGTGTATAGTTTCAATGTGTAGATTTTTTTTTTTTTTGATATTATAATGTTAGGTTCTCAGAGTTTTTATGTAGCAGCTAAGGCTGCTGAACAAAACCTATGTCTGTCGCCAGTGCTTAATTTGATTTACACTTTACTGACACATTTTTGAGCGGTGGTCACAACGCTCCTATACGTGGCCGTGTGTGTGGGTCTGTCTGTCTGTCTGTCTGCGTGTCTGTCTGTCTGTCTGTAGCCTGCAGTAACCTTTTCTGACCACACATGTTAAGGGAGGGGCGCTGTTGCACACACACACACACACACACACACACACACACACACACACACACACACACACACACACACACACACACACACACACACACACACACACACACACACACACACACACACACACACACACACACACACACACACACACACACACACACACACACACCACCGCTCAGTTCACACGAGTGTGATTTTTAATGTCTTTTTAAGTAACATGATACTGACTCACACTATACTGATTGCACTTTATGGATTTTAGGACCTCTTTTATTACAAGATACTGATTTGAACATACCTTTACATTCCCAAAAAGAGCTTATCTTTTATGTTTATTCTTGCTCTGAGCTGGAAATGTGGAAGCCTGCATAAACAAAGTTCCACCTCACCGTTACCTGTAATTGTGTTGTGACAATAAAGTTGATTGATTGATTGATTCTTGGTTTACCTATGAGCCGAGCTTAATATTTTCGATGCATTTGATGCATTACCTTGTGCTCACTTTGCTTACTGTAAATCGCTCTGGATTAAGATAAATGCCTCAATTGTAAATTTAAAAAACATTGAGATAGTATGAGCACAGTGATGATATTCTTTGTGAATGTATTCATTCAATGTCATCCATACTGTTGTATGTGTTACAGGGAAGTCTCTGGGCCACGGAGCCTTTGGGAAAGTAATGGAGGCCTCCATCAGTGGAACCAACAAGAACAACAGCACCGACACAGTGGCCGTAAAGATGCTGAAGGGTGAGATATTAGGAGCAAATTGTGTTTGGTTAACTTGTGTGTGTGTACGGGGGGGGGGGGGGTTGGGGCATGCTGCAGACCTTGTATCTGTGTGGACATTCTGTGGAATGACCTTCCCACTCGAATCGAGATGATTTGAGAAACTCAAACTCAAACATGAAAACAAAAATGTAAAAAGCCCCCTCTGCCCTGCCCAACTAGCACCATTGAGCATGTCTTTAATGTGCATTTTATTGGTTTTCAGTGATGTATACTCAACCTCAGTTCTCGGAAAGAGTAAAAATAGAGATGCCTCGTCAAATATTTCTCAAGCCAAAGATGCTCTGTCAGATTTGTACTTGAGTTCAAGTACTGGAGTACTTGTTTAAACTCAAGTAAATCGATACCTCGGTACTGTCCACCACTGTTGGTTGAATTTCAAGGTCTCACCTTAACTCTGACAGTGTACAAATCCGGGTCCATTTGGTTCCATGTACGCTGTCAGATACAGACTTGTATGGGTGAATTTAGACCCCCCTGGAATCCACTTTTAGAAACACTGATCTAGATCATTCTAGAAAGATACAAACTCTCTCTCTCTCTCTTTGCTTGTTGTATATTTAAAAGGAAAACATTTTAAGTGTCTTAAAAGCCTATAGAGATCTGAGATCTTATATTAGTGTTAAGAAGTTGTTATTTTTACACGTGGTTGCTGTCAGGCAGAAATGTTGTATATTCATATATTTCCATAAATTGATGCACTACTTCATCGTGCAAGAGCGTTGCACCCACTACACTACAGGGACGACGTATACACAGCACTTACTTAGTATGTGCAATCATACCAATGTAACTGACAGTTCGTTTTTTCATGCCTGACTTCCTAATAAACATATTAATGAAAAAGCTAAAATAAATAAATAAAATGAAAGTACATTGCAAACTCATTCCTTTTGCTGCTAGGAATATAAATGTTAAATAAATGTAAAAGGAGAGAGAGGGGGGGGGGGGGAGTGCATGGGATACTGTATTTGGTACTTTGTATATCGTTGTTGTTGGGTGGAAACCTTGTATGTCCAAAACGAACGGTTTTGGACATATATTGGACATATTTATCATTTTAAAAATGATTTAAAATAGTGAAAATAGCCGATCTACATGCTTGTAGATCTGCTATTTAGTCACAAGCTCTTGTTAATACTTTGCAATGGTTCAATATTCATAAAAACCCACAGACACACTTTCACTTAAATCTTAGCAGATCTAAATGCTCACAAGGTGTTGCGATGCAACGTGTTGTGAGCTTGTAGATCGCCTATTTTCGTGTGACACTGTATACTGTAGTACTCTAGTACAGTGGTTCTCAACCTTTTCAGGCCGCGACCCCCAACTTAATCATATTTTAACTGGGGACCCCCCCCCCCACCCTGACGAGCACTAAGTGCATTACATTTTGTGTAACACGGTTCTATTGTGAAAATAGCCGATCTATTCTGCCTCTAATATTTGACAATTTGGCTGATGTTTGATTTGTCATTTTAGAGGTATTAAAAAGTCCTTCAATCGTCACTTTAGAAATGTGCAGATACCCTCTATACACTCAAACATTATGTTGGTTTGTTTACTGTTGAGTGAGCAAACAATGTTTCACTTTAAGGCTAATCATCTGGGGTCCCCCCTGGGGGTCGCGACCCACAGGTTGAGAACCAGTGCTCTAGTAGGTCCTTCATTTACAGTAAAATATGAAGATATAAGGTTTCTTCCTGATGGACGGTGATGATATGATTTACATGCACTCCGTAAAGTATGTATGTAAATAGGTGAAAAGAGCAAACATTGCAGTTTGTTTCTGCCTGCGTTTCAGAGGGAGCCACAGCCAGCGAACACAAGGCTCTGATGTCAGAGTTGAAGATCCTCATTCACATTGGAAACCACCTGAATGTGGTCAACCTCCTGGGTGCTTGCACCAAAGCAAACGGTGAGCAAAGTAGTATTGTATTGGCATCAATGTAAAAGCAAACACTGCACCTTAAAAGCGCCAACTTAATTGTAGTCACAAAAAGGCCTAAGGTTTTCCATGAAAAAGATACCTAACCAACAGTCAATCTTAAATTGTTTTTTGCAAATTGAGCCAGGGCTAGAGCTCGATAAGCATTATGCTTCTCAATCTCCCCTTTTCCAGCAACTTGGATACTTTAAATGGACTTGTGCCCTGGACTTTCCCTGTGTGTGTGTGTGTGTGTGTGTGTGTGTGTGTGTGTGTGTGCGTGTGTGCGTGTGCGCGCGTGCGTGTGTGTGTGTGTATTTGATTGATTGATTGAAGACTTTATTAGAAGTTTGCATAGAAAAAGGTACAGTTTCATGACGGTACAGTTCACTGGTACAAGGTCAACTAAAAGGAGATCCTAGAAAAGTACTTGGCTTATTTACACAGGAAACCATTGAAGTATCTCATATAACATTGAATGACAGACGGATAGAACACAGTACTATGCAGTAGATATATCAGGAGAAATTAAAAAAGAGACGAAAATAAACAGTGCAAAAAATATATACAGTAGGTAAATACAAAGAAGGGTCAGGGCCCAGGGGAGGGTAATGCTGGACTGTTATTGCCAATTGCGAACGGCTGTAAGTGGTTTTTCAGGGCGATTTTAAAGGATGCTAGGGATGTGTGTTTGTGTGTGTGTGTGTTATTGCCAATTGCGAACGGCTGCCGCATGTAAGTGGTTTTTCAGGGCGATTTTAAAGGATGCTAGGGATGTGTGTGTGTGTGTGTGTGTGTGTGTGTGTGTGTGTGTGTGTGTGTGTGTGTGTGAGTGTGTGAGTGTGTGAGTGAGTGAGTGAGTGAGTGAGTGCCTTGCTCAAATTACACTAATGCACATTGTTAGCCTCGCATAGTCAGACGATATCGCTGCGTGGATATTAGTCTGGCTCTTCTCTTTTTTTCTTTTTTTTTTTCAAGGGACGGTTAAATAAAAAGATTCAAGCTGACTTTATTGGTTAGACCTACAACCAATCAGTATCAGTAGCGCAAAGGTTATACGCCCGCCCTGCATTTGCACACTGGGCCCCTGGTTGGTTCCTCACGACTTGTGAGCTGTGAAACAATAATGGGGCCAGACCTAATCTGCCTATCTGACCTAATCTTTGCAATGGCAGATTCGTCTGGCTACGCGAGACTAGCACATTGTATGTATTTTGTTGTCCAAAAGAGCTGGAAATGAACAAAACTGAACTGAACTAAACAACAGACAAATCAGCAGACAAAAGAATCTTAAACCCTTAACAGTTAACACAATTAGAACTCCAATAGAAGTTAGGGAGCCACCGAGCCAGGGATGCAATCCAATCAAGCACACCTCGATAAACAGTAAACACTGAAACACCGTATCCATTTTGCTAATGATGTTATTGTCTTCCTCCAGGGCCGCTGATGGTGATAGTGGAATACTGCAAGTACGGGAATCTGTCCAACTACCTGCGTGCTAAGCGAGAGTTCTTTCTACCATACAGGGTATGCAAACCTCTAGTTCTGTGACCATACATGGTCATATCTAGGGTTGGGTATCGTCAGCGATACTTTTAATGGTATCGATTCAATGACGTCGATACTATCGGTATCGGTTCACGTAAAAACAAACGATACCTTGTTTCGATACTTTTGAATGCACCCCTTGCCGGTCGCATCTGTAAAATTGGGCTACTGAGAGTTTAATGACTGCTTTAGTAGGCTACACTCAAGTTACTGTGAAAATAGCCAAGAATAGCCTATAATGTTTATTATTATGATAATGATCCAACGTCTATAAAATAGCCCATAGAAAAAGGCAAATAATAATTATAATAATAATAATAAATAAAAAGTATCGAAAATGGTATCGAAAAAGGTATCGTATCGATTCCCAGGTATCGTATCGATTAAAAGGTGAACGATACCCATCCCTAGTCATATCCAAAAATTGTACTTTTACTCCACTACAATTATTTTTTTTAAATTACGTTTTAACACCACAGGGTCTGCAAAACTCTTGTTATTCCTACCGTACAGGGTAAAACTCTTTATTTTGCGTGTCTTAAGTACCAGGTCTTATGATTTAACTTAAGACTGGGCGTGGCCAATGCTGTTTGGCCACTCAAAATGGTGAAACACATGGGTTTTGAGTGCGACAATAGAAGATCTATCCACAACTTTCCAACATCCCATCGTGCATTGCGCAGAAGTTGCATGGAGCTTCCGGCGCCGCAGCCGAGTGTGATCTACAAGCTCACAACGTTTGCATCTGCGACACGACGTGAGCTTGTATGTCTGCTGTTAACAGGAAGTGTGGTGCAAAAAATTCTCAGGTAAATTCCTGCGGAAAGAGGTGGATACAAGCTCATATATATGCTATGTTTTGCTCTTTCTGATCATTCCTACCATTCACAGGGTTTGCAATACTCAATACTCTAAAAATGCCCAGTCACCCCATGGGCCATATTAACACCATCTATCATGTATATTGTAATATTCTTGGGTCACTGGCCTTTACTCTCAGAGCAGCCCTGAAGGGAGCTTGCACTGCAAGTATTCCATTCAATATAGCTGCTTGACTGCTTGGTTGCTCATATTCTTTATGTTTTTCAGCATTCTGCTCGAAAGAAAAAGCAACAGATCGCAGGTTTTATGTATATAGATTATTGCCCAGGCTCCCTCGTTGTTGTTGTTCTCAAGGTTATCCAACCGAGGTAGTGAAGAATGCTGAGCTGTTTTGTTTACCTTTAATGAAAAGCAACAGATGGCAGGTTTTATGTATATAGATTATCACCCAGGCTCTTGTTGCCCCAGAGGTTATTCAACTCATGGGGGAATGATGAATGCTGGGTGATGGTTTGTTTAGCACGTACTGTACAGTACCTTTGATCAACACTTCAAATCAAGCGAGTGAAAATGAATCGATGCGCTAGCAGACAATATGGTACTTTATCTGGGATTTGAGTTAAAGTACTGAAGTTCTTGCTTTAAAATACCAATAGACAAATCTCATTGCTGCAGCGTTTTAAAAAAATGGCGTAAAAGGCAGGAACGACGGCGACAACAACCCTACTTGGGGTAAAAAGTGGATTAAAAACGAATTAAATTCAAGGCATAGAAGAAAGACCTAAAAGGAGTAGTTCATCCCCCAAATTCTTTTTTCCTATTGATTAGTCACACCATGGAGACTTGAGTTTGAGTTCAAGAATATTTTTTTGTATTTGTCGCATTCCTAAGACATTTGGGTCCCCATCCAGAATCATTGGGGGTACATTTATTGTAAACAATTATTTTGTCTTAGGAATGTGACAAAAAATGAAATATATTATTGAACTCAACTCAAGTCTCAATGGCGTGACTAATCAATTAAAAGAAAGTCATTTTGGGGGTGAACTATTACAATACAGTATAGTAACAGTAATGCTGATACATATAAGACGTATATCTTGCATTGGAGTTGAGGCGAGCTGGCCTACTGTATATAATACGGCGGTGACGTTGACGTACAGCTTCAGTGGCCAATGAGATGTGTCTACGTCTTTGTGTCCGTGGCAGGACCGCTCCCCTAAGACTCAGAGCCAGGTGCGAAGGATGATCGAGGCGGGACAAGTGGACCAAAGAGGACGTTCTCCATCCTCCTCACCCATTGGCAGTCCTCACAGTCACTCATCCAGAAGGTCCATTCAGAAGAGCGCTCCTGTTGTGGAGACGAGTGAGTCTGTCGCAGTGAGCGACTTTTCTTTTCGCTGTTTTTGGTTCCCAGTCGTCCAAATGGACCATTACGGGTCTGTAACTCTGAGAATGTTGCTTTTTTTTCTTGAAATTAAACGGGAATTTCTTTATTTAACTCTTTTAATGCCAATGAAGAGTGCTCGTCAGGTGTCACAATAACGCCAGGGCGAGCGTTCGTCAAATCCTGTTTTAGTGCCAGACTGAGCACAGCAACCACAGTGCCACGGTGCCTGTATTGCGAAACCTAAGCATTGGCGGAACAATTTCTTTTCTATGTCGTTTTTGCGTCCCTGGAAAGTTCTCTCCTTCCGTGTTGATTTTGGGTGCAAAGCAGGCATACTCCACTGGCTCCATATTTGAAATGGAGATTTGCGGCCGCCGGGTGCCCTGGGGTGTGCACAGCATATGAGGGATTGAATGTAGGAGTCTCAGAAGTAATGTTGGAGAACCCAGACCGGTGCCTTTTGGGCAGAATAGTGATGTCCACAGACTCAATGATGTCAGTGAGTGATGTCAGTTGGGCATTGTTTCTGCATGCAGCTGTTACCATGGTGGCGACACTGTTTAGTATCAGTGATGTCAGCATGCAGACAGATGGTCAGACGGCAGACGGACAGACATTCGCTAAATGAATAGTTAGATTGCTAGAAGTTACATTGTGCACCTTGTCGTTGTCTCCAGCGGAGGACCTGTGGAAGACGCCGCTGACCATCGAAGATCTGATCTGCTACAGCTTCCAGGTGGCACGAGGCATGGAGTTCCTCACGTCCAGAAAGGTACTGACACTTCTGTGTGTTGTTACAATAACATACACTGTGTTGCAAGGTTATTATAGTAAACGAAAACTAACTAAAAAACGAAAACTAGAATGGAAAAACATTTTAGTTAACTGAAATAAAAATAAAAACTAAGCTTTTTAAAAAAACGAAAACTAACTGAAACGGTATTGTGTTTACAAAACTAACTAAAACTAGCCCTTACCCGTTCAAAGATATGAGCTCCGAAATGATGTGCAGTGTGTGGGTTATGGGATGTGCACTGTGCACACAGTATATGAGGGATGGAAAGTAACTTTAACTGGTGCTTGCATGCTAATATGTAGGAGCATCAATGCACCCCCCCCCCCCCCCCCTGTGTGTGTGTGTGTGTGTGTGTGTGTGTGTGTGTGTGTGTGGGTTTGTGTGTGATTGTGCATGGCCTGAACAACAGCGCCCCTCCCTTAACATGTGTGGTCACAAAAGGTAGTGTAGGCTAAATAGATATAGATACACCATAAAAATGTTAATATACAGCATACGATTTGTGAAAGTGACAAACGGGCTTCACAGTTATGTCAGGTGTGTTGATATGCTGATGGTGATGCGATTTCAGATCAATTGCTCCAGCCACTGAGGAGAAACGCTGAGACAGACAGACAGACAGACAGACAGACAGACACTCACTCAGACATTCGCAAAATTATAGTATAGATAAACTAAAATTATAGAGAAAATCTCCTTAGTTTTAGTCTGTTGTGGAAATAAGAAATAAAAAAACACCAGTTGATGAGGTCAAAGAGAGACATTCCTGCCACTCTCAACAATATGATGTTTTGTTGATTTTCTTTATTAGACAATACTTTTTCCGGAGCTTTTTTAATCTCACCCCTGACAAATACCCCATATTACGTAAAAGACTAAAACTAACACTAAAACTAGCAACCTCACTTTAAAAACGAATTAAAACTAAACTGTAATTGAAAACAAAACCTCAAAACTAATAAAAATAAAAACTAATGGAAAAATCCAAAACTATTATAACCTTGCTGTGTTGTTACAGTAACACATTAGGTTGGGGTCAGGCAGACTGTTCCCTTCCCACACACAATTTTCTAATGCTTCCGTCATGCAGTCAACGTAAATTTGTCCTACTGTAAACCAATTTAGTTGAAGCGTGTTCTATAGCTTGCTGCCGAGCAAAAATGGAAAATCTCTCTGTATATATAATATGAGATATTTAAAGGTATATTTTGGTGATTAAACAAACAGATGACAGCTTCTATTCGTGGCTTTCCGGAGGCGTAGTTACAGCCTCTGTAGCATTCGAGGATTAAGGAAGAGTTGTTTGGCTTGCGGTGCTGGTATATTGTCATCCTAATAATAATACATACACTAAGATAAATAAATAAAATACCTTTAAGAATAGCCAAGACATTTCAATGCAAAAAATTAGGGCTGGGACTTTAACTGATTAATTGCGATTAATTAATTACAGAAAATTAACGCGATTAAAACATTTAACGCATTTTAATCGCACTTAGTTTTTGCACCACAGAACCTTCAGTTTCGGCCATACTGATCATAGCGATGCACCAACCAAGAAGAGACAACAAACGCAAAGGGAGAAGTAGCCGATCAGAGCGCTTTGCTTGGCCCAGTGGATGCGCAATTTAGATTTAAAAAACTCACTCGTTGATTCCCTTGTACAACAAAATGTGTTTTACTTGAAAGAAAATGCTTCTCAGGTCAAATATCGATGTGCGATTAAAATGCGATTAATTGCGATTAATTAATCACAGAGCCTGTAATTAATTAGATTAAAAGTTTTAATCGCATCCTAGCCCTACAAAAAATATTTCCTTTATTACATTTAGGGATATAAGAGCATTGCTTAATAGAATGGTGTCTAAAACATGTTGTTGTGAAAGGATTCCCCATCAAATTGTATGTAAAAGTATTCAAAAAAGTTAAATCATATATATATTTTTTTACCTTCAGATCAGAATTTATGTCAAACCAGAAACCAAATACCACCGCCCCAATCGTACAAGTTATACTGTATTAACACATTCTACCATACAGATTGGATAAAAAGCTGCATAATACAGCTTTAAGGAGGCTAATGCTCTCACAGTTTATACGGTTACTTAGCGCAATCACAGTTCATAAACGTACGTTTTTTCTTTTCTTCTCACCATAGTCAGGAGTGAAAATAGCTTCTTCTATTTCCATGTATTCACATAGTGTGGCTAACTAACACTGACAGCATGGCAGAGCTCTCTAAATGGCTGGGTACGCTCCGTTCATTCTGCATTATTCTCCCAGTCACACAGCGTGTGTTTTAATTGGTTGTCATTAGTATCCCTCGTCTGCCAATTACACGCAGGTGTCATCAGTGATGGAAGAAGAAGTACTCACATTTTTCACTCAAGTAAAAGTAACAATTCCACAATGTACTTTCACAATTAAAGTTCCGTATTCACAATTTGCTTGAGTAAATGTACAAAAGTATTGTCATCACAATGTACTTAAAGTACCAAAAGTAAAAGTGCTCATTATGCAGAAATGTCACATTTCAAATGGTCAAAATGTATTACAAAATGTATTTTGAAAATAGCCAAAGTATAGGGCTGAAGAGGTTATTCGGAGGGGATTAACATAAACTGGGGACCCCAGGTAAAGTGTAAAGATCACTGAGGTCCTCTGTGTTCTTAATCCCACGCGAATCGTCCATGTCTAACATTACCTGAGGACGTGGGGTAACCACGTCCTCAGGTAATGTTAATCCGCCGCAAATCGGGCTTAAATCTGCAAAGTAACTAGGAACTACAGTTGTCAAATAATCGCAGTGGAGTAAAAGTACAATAATGGCCTCTGAGATGTAGAGGAGTAGAAGTGAAATAATAAATTGTACTTACTCCCCCCCACAGTCTGTCATGTTAGCCAGGCTGCACAATAGACCCCTCAGTGATCATTATTTTATCCATTTGCAATTAGACTAATTGATTAATTAGAGGAGTGTAGCTTTCCTATGGATCGTTGTCAGTGGTGCGCAGCGACCAAGTCATTCAAATTAAGTCAATGTTTTTGAGTATGTGTACTTTACTTGAGTATTCGTGTTTTTGGATACTTCACTGGAATATTACTCCACTACACTACAAAGACAAAAGATTTCCTTTTGACTCCACATACTGTTATTGAAAAAACTGAAATATGTCTACATTTCAATACAGCAATTCATTGATATCAAAAGGAAAATGTAAATTGTAATTTGTACTTTTGAATACTTAAATATTTCTTAAGCAAATACTACAGTAATGAACTCAAATACAAATTTGACAGAGCAACTATCGCTTGTAGCGGAGTAACAGTAGGGGTTTAAAAGCAAATGAGCCATGAAGAGGCATTAGAGCAGTAGTAGTGGGCTGGAAGCTGGTAGTAGACTCCGGTGTTTGGCTTCAGAGGCTGTGTGATGTTTTAAATCCCTGTGCAGGCAGGCAGGCTGGCATGCTTGTTTTTGCCAATGGGTCTGACTCTGAGGCCCTAAGCTAGATGAGACAAAGTTTGAGAAACACTGATATAGGAAGTTAGCTTTTTTTCTTTTTAGAAAACTGTTAGGATTTAGAAGACATTTGTAGAATCAGCCTATATCAGTGGTTCTCAAAGTTATATGTCAAGGACCCCCAAAATGATATGTATTTGGCCGCGGACCCCCATCTCAAAATATTTTGTCCCAGGGACCCCAGAAGCAGAGATTTGAGTAAAAGCTAGATGCAGAATAGATACACGCAGCTCAGACCCGTTGGCAAACGAAAGGTCGCGGCAGGCTGGCAGTGGGTCAGGCAGACAGACAGACACACAGATAGTGTTGTAAAATATCGTGCCAGACCGGAACATTCTCCAGTCTGGTAGACACCCTGACATGATACAGAAGCGTACGCACACAAAGTCACAAACATGCACATGTGCACTGCCCCACACAAAGTCACAAACATGCACGTGTGCACGCCCACACAAAAAACATACACGTGTGAACGCCCACACACACACACCTGGGAATCATAAGGTCCACGGTTTGCTTCCCGCGGGCCCTGGACCATATAGTATGTGTCAGCTAGAGCAGAGTTTCCCAAACCTCTTTATTATTATTTGTACTCTAAATGGTAAATGGTGCATTTATAAAGCGCCTTTATCCAAGGCGCTTTACAGAGATTGTGCATTATGTTCACCCATTCACACACCGATGGCGGAGGAAACCATGCAAGGCACCAACCTGCTCGCCGGGAGCAACTAGGGGTTCAGAGTCTTGCTCAAGGACTCTTCGATACTAACTCTGGGGGAGCCCGGATTCAAACTGGGAACCCTTCGGGAACCCTCCGTGTTCTAATGACGGTTTCTTTACCCCTGAGCCACTGCCGCCTACTTCAGCTGCTAGAGTGTTCACGAGCAAGACACTTGACCCCTAACAGCTCCTGATAATTAGCATGAGTAAATGCAGAGGACAAATGTCACTTTATGTTAAAAAAAATATATATACAGTGAATAAAAACATCCCAAAGGATGCACACACAGGGCCTTTCAACAATAAAGTGAAATAAAGTGCAAGAAAATGAACACAATTCAGTCTTTATTAGCAGACTCAGGTCCATAGACAAGGTACAAGGAGTAGACATAAAAGAAACACGACAGGCAATACAAATCATTACGAAAATGTAACACAAATTGCACCACAGAGACAGAGATACTGTGTACTATATACAAACACACATGCCTGTCCCCACTGTTATGATGTCCCCAGTGTTATAGTGTGTGCGACTGTGCGTGTGCGTGTGACAGTGTATCCACAGAGACCTGGCAGCGAGGAACATTCTGCTGTCGGAGAACAACGTGGTGAAGATCTGTGACTTCGGCCTGGCCAGAGACATCTACAAGGACCCCGACTACGTCCGCAAAGGAAACGTAAGTCTTTGTGACAGGTGTGTACTGTAGGTCACTGGCTCTCAAACTTTTCTTGGCTGGCTCAGAGCATCCCTGTAAATTAGCTTTTTCATCCACGGCACCTCTGAATTACAGCACCTATGTACATAAATCTCTCCCTGTAAGATACAGTATGTCAGGATGAAACCTTGAGACAATATCCATTATGGGACAGATTGAACTTTGTACTTGAAGTAACCACTTGAACCCCAGCATAATCCCTATTCTGGGGGGGAACAATCACCAAAAACAGCAGATCTACAAGCTCACAACGTGTCACGTTGTGACGCGTTGTGAGCTTGTAGATCTGTTGTTTTTGGTGAAGAGATATGGTGTAGATTGAAAAAGAATGCATCAAGTGCAGTGCAGCTCAGGTCTGTTTTACTAATTACAGAGGGTCTAGGTGGTTGAACGGATATTGATGAATTCCAAATATTATCAGTATTCTGCAGCACCCCGGGCACCCTAGGGTACCACAGCACCCACTTTGAGAAACCCTGGTGTAGGTGAAGAACACAAGATAAACCAAAACCATAATAATAAGAAGAGCTCAGGGCACCCGCTCACGGTTGGACTTGCACAGAACACGGATCAAGTTTATTAGGCTACAAGAAGACGCAGTGTTCTTCTTCAACTATGACGCTTGCAGAAGGTTGTGGTGACCTGACAACATTGCCTAATAAAGCCAATAAAGTTTTATTGGCTTGCACTGTGCAAGTCACCCAGCATGCCTGTGCTCTCATTGTTGTTCGTTGATACTTTGTCTATCTACAAGCCCACAAGACATTGCACCATGTATTGACATTCATATTACAAAATTAAGCCTGTAGATCTGCTATTTTAGAAAGATTTTGACACATTCTTAAACATTTCAAATAAACTATAGGCATACTGCCTAATTAGTACCTTTTCTTTTGGTACTTATATTTTCATGCCAAAACATTTTTACTTTTGCTCAACTTAGCTGGACTTTTAATTGTAAAATCTTTACAAGTTAGGGTATTGCTACTTTGACTTAATTAAAACCCCTGATAGCCGGGGATCCAGTCCCTCAAAATGGGAGAGGACCTGTGATGTTCTGCCGCACTTTTTATTTCTGTTTTTTCTATTAGTTTGGTCATTAAGGTCCACAGAATGAGAGGCCTGCTCTGCTTGAAACATCGCGAAAAAAAGTTATGGCCATTTGTATATTCACTGTCCCATTGACCCCACTAGAAATATTTAAAAAAGAAAAATAAATCTGCTTTAAGTAGCATGTGAGGGGTCAAACTAGGGGTTCTTCATGATTCTGAATCCATTGCAAGCATTTATTTTGCATGAAATACATTCCTTGGGCAAAATGTTGGCCACCCAGAACTGTGAAAAGTGGAAGAAAAGTGATGACTCATCACTTTCACAGTTTTTAGGGGCCAATATTTTGCCCAAGGAATGTTTTTCATGCAAAACAAATGCTTGCAATGGATTCAGAATGATGAAGAACCCCTAGTTTGACCCCTCACATGCTACTTAAAGCAGATTTATTTTCTTTTTTAAATATTTCTAGTGGAGTCAATGGGACAGTGAATATACAAAGGGCCATAACTTTTTTTCGTGATGTTTCCGGCAGAGCAGGCCTCTCATTCTGTGGACCTTAATGACCAAACTAATAGATAAAACAGAAATAAAAAGTGCGGCAGAACATCACAGGTTCAACCCTATTCCTTGAGCTTTTGGGCATGTGGATCCCCGACTATGACTACTTCTTCCACCACTGAACACAGTTAAATTTAGAGAGAGGGAGAATGTGATGAAAAAAAAACACAGAAGCCAAGTGTGCTCAAAGGAGATAAACAAAGTCTAAAAAGTATGCTGAAGGTGCTTCTAGGATCAGCGTGAATGCAGGCTTTAAAAGAAGAGGACATCTGAGCACTCCCAAAAAAAGTTGAGGAGAGTAATGGAGTTTAACCCATTTAGGTCTGTAATTATTTTATACTTTAGCTATTGAAAAATAGCAGATATACAAGCTCGCAGCGCAGCACCGAGTGCCGCACTGCGAGCTTGTAGATCTGCTATTTTTGAAAAGTCGTGAAAATGTGTGCAAATCTAAGCGGACATTTGCAACTCAAAATTTGCTTCTGGGGGGTGAAACAAAATATTTTGAGATGGGGGTCCATGACCAAATACACATCATTTTGGGGGTCTTTGACATAAAAAGATTTGCGCACCACTGACATAGGAACATAGGTTATTCAAAAAACCTTAGAAGGGTTTAGAAGACACTTATAGAATCAAGGACATTTTCACAATTTTCCAAAAATAGCAGATCTACAAGCTCGCAGCGCGGCACTCAGTGCCGCGCTGTGACCTTGTATATCTGCCATTTTTTACAAGTTAAAGCATAACATAATGCATAATAATGTGTTCCCGGTATAAATTGATTAACTTTAAAACGTTTAACGGACTGTGTACCACTTGTTTCCTCCAGGCCCGTCTCCCATTGAAGTGGATGGCTCCAGAGAGCATCTTTGACAAGCTGTACACCAGCCAGAGCGATGTGTGGTCCTTTGGTGTCCTCCTGTGGGAAATCTTTTCACTGGGTAAAGAAACATCACAAACGCCTGCTGCTGGACAAGACGGCAGCAGTTGATACAAGTAGTTTAAATTACAATTTACTATAAAGGCATGCAGAAGATGCTCACAATAGCAGATCAAAACAAGGTGCAAGATCAGAGTAACTGGTCAACAAACGTCATGGGAAAATGGTCACTTCAGTAGAATGCAATGAATGCAGAAAAACAATGAATATGCTGCAAAGTAACTTGCATCATTCTTAGCATTTGTCTTCCAGCAAACAGAATGTCTATCCAGCTAACATGAATGCAAGTCAATGCAACAACTCCAACTAATTTCAATAATTTCTCTCCCGCGTGTGCAGTCTAGAAAAGTGTATTTACATTTGTAGAGATTACCAGCACTCACGGAAACGTCCTTGATATGATCTGTTGGCGTAAGCAATGCATACAGTACATGCATTTCAGCTCTAAGCTTAAAAATGGTAGGGCTTAGAGCTGAAATGAGAGCGCTGGTATTCACCCTCTCTATATATATAAAGATATTATAATATAGTCGCTCGAAACCTGGAAATAAGAACCTGTGTCCCGACTCCCAATGGATCCAATGTAGTTGACAGTTTTGTTTAGTTAGAAGCTCTTGTTAATACTTTTGGCTCAATATTCATAAAACCCATAGACACACTTGGCCACTTTCACTTTCAAAATGTTTCAAAATTAACTTGACCACTTTCACTTTCAAAATGTTTCAAAATTAGCAAAAGAAAAGCAGATCTACAAGCTCAAAATGTGTCACAATGTGACGCTTTGTCAGCTTATAATGTAGATCAGCTGTTCTTTTCTACTTTTGTGCAACACCGTTGTATGATAAAATAGGAGTAGGGGATTCATTTAACTGAATTGAATTTAACTTCAAAAGTTTCTGCCTTACTGGCTGAGCATAATGATGGTTGAAAACACAGTTATGTTTGACATGGGCCATAATTACGCTGCTTTCTCATGCACTCTTCAATTTGAAAATGCTGCCGCTGTCTTGTAAGTCAAGTGCCTCCGATATCATTTGTGACTTGCAAAGTATATACATTATCTGCTCACTGATTAGCCGATTTTGTTCTTCTCTGGAGCAAAAATCTTACATGAGCTTGCCCTTTCCACAGAGCTTAACCTTTTAAAACGCAGGGGGGAAAGGTTTTGGGAATAAGTGCGCCGCATTCTCTTCGTTTTTTGTGACTCGTCATGACCTATAACAATTCATAGAAGAGGAAGGTGTGACAGTGATGAATCCGCACGGCCCAGAGCTATTTATTATCGTTTTCATGTATTCATGGAAAGACCTTTTGAGGGGGCCGCGTCCACAGAGAACACCTTTTGTGTTGGCAGTGCCAGTCTACCATGTACAGTACAGGCTGGGGCCAGGGACGTGCTGGCCATTGGGAAAAGCGGGACAACTCCCAAACGGCCGGTCCAGGCCGGCCATTAGGAAGAAATTAAACTGTTTGCACAAAAGTAAAAATTAAACTGTTTGCACAAAAGTTGTGAAAACAGCCGATCTACAAGCACACAACGCCTCGCACCACTTGTATATATGTGTATATATATACTTGTAGATCTGCTGTTTTCACTAGTTTAAATCATTTTTTAAATGATAAATACAAAACAAACGGTTTTGGACGTACAAGGTTTCCACCCGACAACGACGAAATATAACTAATGTAATTGGCCCACTGGCTTGTCACTTGTCATGATCTGAAATGGCAAATCTTTGAGTAGCAGCAGCTACTATATCTCTCTCTATAGCGCGCAATGAGGGCCTCCCCAATTCTTTTTCCCGGGCTGAATCAGGGGCCCAGCACGTCCCTGGCTGGGGCGCTCCTCTTCCCAGTGCCGGTCTGCCACGTCCATCGCTCTTCAGCGCCCCCTGACGCCCAACGTTTTTTTTTGGTGCAGCGCCCTGATCGCTCCAAGGACATTCTCTGTGGACACAGCCCCTAAAACAACGGTCTTAAACAGGGGGTCCGGGACCCCTAGGGGGTCCTCAGAGTTACCACAGGGGGTCCTCCAAATCAAACCACTTGAACCCATAATCGGAGAACTTTAGCCAAAAATCAAACCACTTGAACCCATAATTGGAGAACTTTAGTCAAAAATAGCAGATCTACAAGCTCACAACGCCTCGCGCTGTGAGGCATTGTGAGCTTGTAGATCGGCTATTTTCGGCAAAGAGGTTTGGTGTAGAGGGGAAAAAGAGAAGTACAGAGTGAAAGGTCAAGTTTATTAAGTATTGACGATTCAAGTGTAAATATCTGAGAACACATAATTGACATGAATCCAAAATACAAAATACAAACTATATGGTATATTTGGGTTGTGGAGCCCGCCTGGGAAACCAGAGCCCCTGGATGTCCCAGGTTCAAGGCCAGGCCAGCAATTTCGGTGTCCCTGAGCAAGACTCTTAACCCCTAATTGCTCACACGGTCCTTGTGGGCAGCGAATCAGCTGGGTTGGGCTGAAAATACAGAATTAGGTAGAGTAGAGTAGGTAACTATTATTATTATCTCTCTCTCTCGACTAAGGGGTCCTTGGCCTGAAAATGTCAAAGACCCCTGCCCTAAAACAACATGTGAACAACTAACCAACATACTTGTACATCTGCACAGTGGTGCAAAGTAACTACTCAAGTACTGTACTTTTTCCCCCTTATTCCCCCTTTTCCCAATTATTTTTCTACCCAATTAAGTACCCATGAATGATACTTCACCACTGCACCACCCGAGCGTCCAGGCCTATTAATTATTAACCACAAAGTATCATTTTATTCTCTTCATTGCTTTCATTATGGGGATATGTTATGGTGTGGTCATGTTCAATTCAACAGCAGTCCTCCCTGCTGACAGTCCTGTCCACATGAGATGTTTACAGTCTATATAGAGGCTGTTGCGCTGTCTCCACACCATAGAGGAGAAGCGTATCTGCAGCCGACAGCGCAAAAATAATTATCCATTTTCCTTGCAGCTGTGAATTCATTTCATTTCAATCCTAAATCTATCAGCCACCGCGTGTCATCCAAACGTTCATATCCTGGGTGCTTTAGCGGCTTCAAAAAGTCAATTATGCCATGACAAAATTGTTTCCTATTTGGCGAGTATGTGACGCACACACACATACATGATGAGGAGGCTTCAGTCGTTGCATTAACTTTAGAAAAGCAGATGTGCAGGAGACAGTTACATTTTCCAGTCAACCGTGGAAAAATAAATAGCTTCCCATTCTGCATGGAAGCAGTATGTGTTTTATCTCTTTCTTGGTGTCACTTCTGAGATCTGTTTTGTTAGTGGTGGTTTAAAACAAGGGGGTCCCCAAATTATTTTGGGGGGTCCCCAGATGATTAACTTAGTGTGAAACATTGTTTTTTCACTCAACAGTAAACAAACCAACATAAAGTTTAAGTGTATACCGGTAGATGGTATCTGCCCATTTCTAAAGTGACAATTTAAGGACTTTTTCAAATACCTGACAAATAAAATGACAAATTAAATTGGCCAAATTGTCAAATATTAGAGGCAGAAAAAATTCCTCAACTGTTAGTGCTCATCAGGGTGGTGGGGGGTCCCAAGTTAAAATATGATTATTTTGGGGGTCGCGGCCTGAAAGATTTGAGAACCATTGGTTTAAAACATTGAACTGCATCAACAAATATACTATTTGTCAAACATAACCTAATGCCTCATTCACACTACAGATATATAGTTGAATGTTTAGCTTGGTATTTCAATGTAATCTCAATGGAAACCAGCTTTAAAGCTTTCAAAGCTTTGCTTGGAGCGTCTCCTGTATCTTTAAAGCTGGTTTCCATTGAGATTACATTGAATTACCAAGCTAAACGTTCAACTATATATCTGTAGTGTGAATGAGGCATTAGAAAGGGGTATTGTGAAAATAGCCAACCTACGGTACAAGCACACAATGGCTCATGCAGCGAGGCATTGTAATTGTCTTTTTTCACAATATTCATCTGTGGTCATCTGAGTCAAAGAAAATGTAATGCCTCAACTCTGGGGACATCGCCCCCTCGTTACACACACTGCCTTTAAACTATGTAACTTTGAAGTCCCACACCGGATTCAAACCCTGGTCCCCCACGCAACAAGTGTAGGCTCCGGGATAGCGCGTTGGTCACTCGCCAACAAGCTCAGCCTCGCGGTCACGCTACATTGGTGGCAGTGGTCCCTACGGTCGCCGGGCAGTGCTGTGATAGACTGGACGGAGTCGTGGTAGGAGGAGGTGTCGATCCTCCATCCCTGGTTGCGTTTGAACCGCCCGGTTTCAAAGTCGAGCTTAGCTCCTGGCCGGCATGTGTGGTCGCGCTTCCAGTTAGAGGGGATGACTGTAGGCTCCAGGGTAGCGCGTTGGTCACTCGCCAACGAGCTCAGCTCTTTGGCTGACTGGTTAACGTATGCACCCTTTTAAGTAGCGGCCCGGGTTCGCCTCCCAGTTGTTGCCTCGCAATGACGCTACACAAGTGCTGAAATGTTTTACCACAAACACTTTTTTTATTGATCTCCTCGGCTTCCTCATCAATGGGATTTAGGTTGAACACCAGCTAAACAATGAAGCACTTACTAATACTTAAGTAAAGAGAAGCTAACAGTTAAGCAAGTAAATATCTCTAACAATAATGCACTCAAGTAAATAGAAGCTTTATTTCTGAAGCAGAGGAAATATGAATTTATCAATGATCAAATATGTTTGCATTCATTCACTTAATGTTTTTCATGGTGCCATTTCTATCTAAGGTGTGCCTATTCCTCACACACTTGTGGAAAAGTCCTGTTACTTTTCAGGATTTGGGTTTTTACATTTTCATCACAGTTTGAGTCGATGAAATTAGGTTTTAGTCAGGAACACTCGCGTCAAAGTAGATTTAACCATTTATTGCATAAATGGAATACAGTTAAGCTTGGCGTTAAAGGGCTCCGCGTTCGGCGATGTTCCCTGAATTTTGCACAGGCATGCTTGCTAAGCAAAATCAGGGAACGCTTTAACCAAGACCCCCATAGGGATACAATAGCAGAACAATAGCAATACATTGCCACATAACTTAAATAAACAGATGTAATCTAAAGTATTTGAGTTTATGCCAGACTGATCAAAAGGAGGAGGCAGCTAGCAGCGCGTATCCGAGGCTTCGGATAACCAAGCATAGGTAGAGAAAGCGAGCCGTATTTAAAGGACCCTTCACTATTGAAAGAGAGCTTTGATTGGAGTATGACAGTGTGACAAATGACCAGCAGATACCAGTATGTGAATGAGGAATAGGAAAAAAAAATCAAACCTTGGTTCGAAGTGAAGTGGTGAATTTTTATTCTATGTGTTCTATAGCTATGAAATCTGTGTTCTAGATCTATACATTCTGTGTTCTAGATCTATACTTTCTATGTGCTTTAGTTCCATATTTTTATGAATTCTGAATGAATGAATGATTTTATCTGGAGGGCCAAATTGTCATGTGAAGCTTGACCATTCCTCAATTCTGCATGCACGGGACATGTACAGGACAGACAAAGCCTGTTCATTCTGGACTGGAATGACCATGTATGGATATGTACGGGACACACAAAGCCACTCTTTGGAAGCGGCTTTCACCGCTTCAAAAAGCTGACTGCTGATAACATCTGGGCGGGGCTAGACTCTTGTGTGTAAACCAACGCTGAAGCTGTCATTTCTCCCTGACAGCAACGAGGTGTAAATTGTCCCTCTTGTCATTTTTGCAGGTGCGTCTCCGTACCCAGGTGTGCAGATCGACGAAGACTTCTGCAAACGATTGAAAGACGGCACCAGGATGAGGTCGCCTGAGACCGCCTCCCCCGAAATGTGAGTGGCTCTCAAAGTGAGGGGGTCCCGGGACCCCCAGGAGGTCATGGGGAGGGAGGAGGGGTTCTAGGGGGTCCCCTACAAAAATGAGGAATAGGTACTTTGAGGTTATTTTATTAAAAAATACAAATAAATTAATGTTGACAAATCTCGAAGAATTATGAGAATTTTGTAATATTTCCTAAAGATTTTAACAATACAGATAGAACCAAATAGTTGGGGCGAATGATCCGATACTTCCATGACCGCGAGAGCAAAGGTCAGTTTTTCAGTGGTTTTGTCAACTATGAAGGTTAAATAACAAATTGAGCTCCCATGTCCCTCGCAAAAATGCAGGCAAAATTTTTGACAGCTAGGGTAATTTTCAGTCTCATTCACTTACTATACACTATACTATAAAGGAAAAAATTACATTTGCCCGCATTTTCGCGAGGGACATGGGAGCTCAATTTGTTATTTAACCTTCATAGTTGACAAAACCACTGACGGACCTTTGCTCTCACGATCACGGAAGTATCAGATTCGCCCCAACTAATATATTCATTTGCGGGATCCTTGAGATGAAAACTTTGATTTGAATACTGATTTCCTTCGTGGTACAGCGGCATGCAGCGTATGACGGAGTATAAATCAAGCATTACTTTTCCATTCATCACTTTTCCATCACTTTTCTAATAACCCCAACCCAAGAGGGAAAAAAGAAGCCTTCATGAATAATGATAATAATGATATGCCCTACTGCACCTAATTATTGGATCCCACGGGCACCAAGGTGAAACAGAAGTCTAATCCTCGCCAATAAATCATCATTGTGATTAATTTCACAAACTCGTGCCCACCGAATTAGTAAGGAGGATTAAAAGTTTAGTTTGTACTAGTCAGCATTAGAGGTTCAGCCATGGGTTCCTTAATTGTAATTATGCTGCCCTCTGCTGGTGTTTGTAGAAAGGTACAGATGCACACACCAGAATCTTTTCCCCCTGAAAACAACTTAATGTTTTTTATCATTTAATGATAGAGCTCCTGAGCAGGGCTCAAATGAGGTTCTGAGAGCCTTATCTGAAACCCATAGCCATAGCAGATGGAAACTATAATCCAGAACCCGTGAAATACATTTCACTGCATAGCACGCTTCGCTTTAGTTCTATCTGGTATTGGAAAAGACTCTGGCGGTGATTGTGATTGTTAGCTATGGGATCATGCTTATGTGACTGTGATTAGAGATGGGATTTATGGCTCTTTGAAGTGAGCTGGATCTTTGGGATCCGTTCCTTTCAAAGAGCCGTTCAAAAGACTGGCTCATCTTAGTTACTATAGTTACTTTGTAGATTTTGATTATAATTACAAATCACTTCAACCCTATATACATTTCGGCCATTTGAAAGTAGCCGATCTACTGAGCTTGTAGATCTTCTATTTTCAAATGATTTTTCTACATTTTATTCATTGAAAAACTTGGGACATTCTGCATATTTGAGTACTTTCTACTATTGGTACTTTTAAGTACATTTTGATACCAATACTTTTTTTTTACTCAAGTACATTTTAATTCCGAACTTCTACTTGCGGCAGAGTATTCCCATACTGACTTTTACTTAAGTAAAGAATTTACTCCCCCTCCTCAAAAAAAGGAACAGCTCCCTACTGCGAACCGGATCCCATCGTTCATTTCAAAGAGACGTTCAAAAGACTTGTTCGCGAACACCTTGCCTTTAACTGTGATTGTGATTGTTAGCTATGGGATCATGCTGGCCTGCTGGCAGGGTGAACCCAGGGAGAGACCTACCTTCCCTGCTCTGGTGGAGATCCTGGGAGACCTGCTACAAGATAACAACCTGCCGGTAAGCAAAGCAACCCGGAGGGACATCATCAAACACACACTGTACGTCATGTTGACACCACGCTCGCTAATGCTTTTGCTTTGAGATAACAACAAACAAATCACATTTTGTGTGGCGGCGGCCTGGTTAGCGAGGCGTGTGCATAATTCTCTCAACTAACACGTTCCTGACAGGATGGGAAGGACTACATCCCCCTGAACCAATCACAGAGCTCAGAAGATGACGGCTTCTCGCAGGCGTCTTCGCGTCCCGTGTCAGAGGAGGAACTGAGACTGGCCGGCAACAGCCTGACCAACAGGTAGTTGACCTGTTTTTCTTTTTTCTTTTTTTTGTATACTGAAGAGCTGGAGAGACGGGGAAACCTCTGTTACTGAACAAACTCGATAGCAATGAGAACTATCAGAGTATAGAACTATTTACACTTATTTTAATTAAAAGTATTGTCACTTCAGCTAAACTGCATGTTTGACAGCATGAGCAGGAAATGTTTCATATTCCTGTTAAGTGTTAGGAATTATTACCAATTGTTTATTTCCTGTAACAGTCTGTTGTTACTATAAGTCAGCATGTGTTTATGAGTTGTTCTTTCCCATAAACAAACTGCAGTCTCCAGGTATTATATAACTGTGTGCGCGCGTGCGTGCGTGCGTGCATGCGTGCGTGACCTCGCTCGCTCAACAACTTGGGATGCCCAAAAAGAAGGCAAAAAGGCTGGCAATGTTTTGTGCTGTCTCTGCTATAAATAGCAGCTGTTGCTGCTGTAATTTGGGACTGTATTTGTGTCCTTGTATGCTCTCCTTTATGTGGACGTGAATAAATCGTTAAAATGTGTGTTCATGTGTCCAGTAGGTATTATAACTGCGTGCCGTTTGCGGGCTGTGTGTTTGTGGGACCTTCTAAGATGTGCCAGCCCAGAGTCAAGACCTTTGAAGAGTTTCCCTTGGAGATGCACCCCACCAAAAGTCCACAAGTAAGCCCCGCCACTCAGTACTATGCCTACCCTTTCTTATTCTTCCCTTTCTTTTTCATGGAAATAACAACAACAACAAAAAAAATGAATTTCACCCACCTGTAAACCTGTAATGTGAAGTTGATTCTGATTCTGATTTCAGGACAGCCAGACGGACAGTGGCATGGTTTTGGCCTCAGAAGAATTTGAAAGACTTGAACAACAGCACAGGGGTGCTATCAGGTACGTCACACAAACACTGCCACCCACAGTGTCTCTGCTTGGCTTTGGTGATGAACACATTGTCGATGTATACATTGTTGTTTATGCTGCTCTAGCAGAGATATTATCTCTGTCGGGTGGAAACCTCATATTTTTTTCTGGCAAAAGTAGCATATCTACAAGCTCGAAATGCAACGTGAAGCAACGCGTTTTGAACTTATAGATCTGCTACTTTTGATACTTTTGTGTGATCAAGTAGGTCATTAATTCACAAAAAAACACAAAAAGTTAGAATAAGGAGATAGTAAGTTTCTGACCAAACAGCATCAATATGTTTTCCTGTTCACATTAAATAAATTACTTCAAGCTGCATTCTGCAACTTCTTTCCTGTCCTACCCAAGATTTGAACCCTCCTGCATGGGAGACCAGACTTTTCCTGCTCTTCCACAAGAGCCCTAAGTAGACAGGGGAGCTTCAGGCAGGCACTTGCCAACCAGTAGGTGTCCTACCTGAATCCAGGGTCTCTGAGGCCTTGTTCACACTGGCTAGGCACAGCCCAATTCCAGATTGGAGTCGGATTGGTTTCATGCAGTCTGAACAAGGCTAAGGAATGTGATTCGGATCTGATTTGCAAAAATCAGTTTGTCTTGTTTTCTTTTCTTCCACTTGATAAAAAATGCTTGCTTACTTTTTGTGGTACGCAGTTTAGTTTTGCTTCCTTTTTAGAGGGCTCTTTCACTGTGATATGCACAATGATGAGCTCCTATTAACCACACTATATGCATATAGACGACCGCTCAGAGCCCGACTAACCTGCTTTATTTGCCATCATTTCAATGTGTCACGCAGAAATAGCTATAGAGGCAAGCTGAATACAAAAAACATACACGGCTAAACGATGCATCTGTTCTGTCCCGGCAGCAGCAGCAGCATGGAGCACCTGACGGGGCCGGGCTCCCACCATTCCGCCGGGAGCTTCCGGCAGCGCCCGGCCTTCCTGAGCCAGCTGTCCGGACAGACCTTCTACAACAACGAGTACGGCCAGCTGTCTGAGGAGGGCCTCATCTGCGACTTCTTCTCCTCGCCGGACCCCGCCCCGACCCCGTGCCCGCTGGCCTCCAACCTGTAACATCCATCCCACAATGCCCACTGTGGATCTCCACCCTTTAAACCAGCCCAATCTCTTTTTTGTTTTTTCTCAATTTTTTCATCCCACGATTTTGTAACCCATTTTTCACCCGGTGTCAATTATCTAATGTAATCCTGGGCGCTACACTCCCTCTGCCAACCTGGGGAGACTGACCTCATACTTCCTTCTATGCGGGAGGAGTCCAAGTCGCTTCTTTTCACCTGACAGGGGAGAGATTCCCTGGCTGGACGTAGCGTGTGGAAGGAACACGTTATTCCAACCAGTTCCTTTCCACTCCCATCAGGCTGGCCAGGGGGAGGCAGAATAGAGACCAGGATTACTGCATGTTTTTGTGAGGGTACCTACCCTAGAAGACACAAAAGGGCCTTTCTGTGTGGAGTTTGCCAACCCCACCTAGGGTATGGGCACTGATGACACGGAGGAGAGAACACCCAGTCCACTCTCAACCCTTTTTTTTCATCTCAAAGACGTTCCCAAAGCTTCACATCGTTGCCGTCAGGCAGAATCCTCGTATTCTCCATATTTCAACTTTTTATGTCGTCCGTCCCCCCCCCCCCGTAGATCAATGCCCTTCCTTCATGATATGAGATGTTGCACTAAAGTAGTGGAAATAGCAGAGCTTCTATAGAAGCTCACAACACTTTGCGATGCGACCCGTTGTGAGCTTGTAGAGTGGCTATAAAAAAAAGTCTTCCAACGTTTTAAAATCATAACTTTTCAATATTTTTCCAAAAGTTAAAAAGCCTAAATCGGGGGAAAATAGCGGTTCTACAAGGCCACAATGTTTTGTCGAGTTTGTAGATCGGCAGTTTTTTCCAGTCTTCATCGTACAAGAAGTGATTTAGCGTGTTTGAAAAACAAGATTGTGTACGAGTGTGTGTGTATGTGCATGAGAGCGAGTGTGCATATTGGGGGGGTCTCAGCTTGTGTCAGATGTAAGAAGGGAGGGCTCCATATTGGGTACCATATTATTACAAATGGTACCCAATTGGACCCATTTGCATCGCCGTTTAAGGTCCATTTTTGACCCCTGGCGGTCCCATCTATATCCTTGATTTACCCCAGGAGGACATCATTATAAGGAGAGGGTAACAGAACCAAAATCACTGCCACGCTGTGTCTGTCAGCGTTTCAAACATCTTTGTAATAGCACTGATATTTATGGCTCTTTTTGACTACAAAGAGACCTGTGCCGTGTTAACGTTACAGTATTTCTACAGGTCCTGGCGGCGGTGTTTCCATGCGGCTCTGTTTCAGATAAGGTTCTCGGAAACCTAATTTGCACCTTGCTCCAGGAGGTAGCTAGTAGCCTACATTAACCCTGAGTTCTGGGAACTCAGAATTTGTTTCTTTCCAAAGTGTTCACAAATAGCGTCGCAGTGCCTTACGAGTTTGTAGATTATTACTGTTTTCTATATTTTATAAGTTGTTGCTTTTTTTTAATATTGTACTAAAAAGTTGGTGAAACGTGAAAAAAGAAAGAAAATGCATCACATAGCTTGACAGGTTGTGGAAGGGTTCTGTTTATGGAAGATTCTGGGTTAAACCCTAGTAATCAAATTAGAGCCATTAGCTATTAAACTGCCTATTTTTGAAGAAATATATATAATCATTGTACATAGTTACTGGAGGGAAAGCCTGCATTGCATATAGAACAGTGGTCCGGGGAGAACCAAGGGTCCTTGAAGGGCTTGTCCCCAGTAAATATAAATGTTTAACGCATATTTTCATCATCTCAAAATCCTTGATTCAAACAGATATACATTCGGGGGTCCTTGGTGTGAAAATGTTTGAGAACCACAACAGATCCCTCTCTGACCTGACCTGAGACCACCAGCTGTTCAATCATCTCAGTGCCTTTCTTTTATTTGGACTGTGTTGTATTTGAAATAAATGGACTGAGCTTTATGTGCCTGAAGTTCCCTTAACCAGCCACTGGATGGAAGCATTACGTCAAAAACAAACCCTGAAGTATTTTGTATTGTCCAGTTTATATTTTTGTTATCTTTTATATACAGAGTATTCTTCCTTTGTTTATTTGTACAAAATGTTTCCCATGTGGGAAAGAAATAAAGCAATATTACTTCTTTATTCTGTCATTTTGTCTCTTTAGAAAAAAGTGACATGGGAGATAAAAGATTGTGGAGGTTAGTTAGTGAATGGTTCATACTGTACAGTGTTTCACCGTTTCCCAAGCAGTGGGATAATGGGATAATGTGTGGGTCACTCATTTCCTACATTCATTGTTTTTCATTTTTAATATTTCAAAAGATTTTCAAAAAGATTTAAACAATAAAAAAAAAAAAATCCTGTTTCTGTAATTCAATAATAATTTCAAGCATTTTTTAAAAAGTCATAAATAAAATAAAAGATTATTAAAGAAATTCTTTAAATTAGGAAAATAAACTTTTATTGGGGAAATAGTGAAAAGGCTCACGTGTTTCACAATGCAACACGTTGTGAGCTTATATTCACAGTTAAAAGGGTCAATTTGTTTCTTACCGATAGGGGTACTTTTGTGTAATGGAAAATGTAGATATTTTTATGTGGTGTGGTGTGGTGTGGTGTGGTGCTAAAGCTGCAGTCGAAAAGGGGCTAATATTGGATACTTTTTAGTACCACGTTTAGTACCACTTTCACACCACTCTACCCAGGTCCTTATAGTGGAAAACCTGGCACAAGTGGGCGGTGTGGTGTGGTGTGGGGCCAGTGGAAAAGAGGCTTTTGTTAGTATAGGCCTAATTTGTTTTTCAATGTAGGAATGAAAGTCGGCAGGACTAAGATAGAATATGAGTGAACCTACGCAGCCCTGAAACATGAAGCCTGTGAAGGTTGTGTCACATCACCGGCGTCATGTTTCAAGGCTAGAGTGAAACCATACCTGCCAACTCTCCTGCATCCTGTTCATTTGAACTACGCACTTCATTTGCGTAGTTCCCTGGCTTTTTGATATGCAAATCACCATGGCTCTGTCTCTGTCTCTGTCCCCCTCTCCCTCTCTCCCCCTCTGTCCTCTGACTCCCTCCCTCTCTGTCACACACACACACAGTCTCTATATCTGAGAGAGTAGGAAATACTAGGAATGTAAGCCATTTACCATGAGCGGGAGTGGGTTGTTGGCTGATTTACCACTGTTTCAGGCAGGGACGTGCTGGGCCTCTGATTCAGCCCGGGAAAAATAGTTGGAGAGGCCCCCCTTGTATGTCCAAAACCGTTTGTTTGTATTTCTCATTTTAAAAATGATTTAAACTAGTGAAAACAGCAGATCTACAAGCACACAACGCCTCGCACCGCGAGGCGTTGTGTGCTTGTAGATCTGCTGTTTTCACTACTTTTGTGCAACGGCCTTGTATGGTGAAGCAAGACTTTGCTTTGCAAAAGAGATACGAGGTTTCTGCCCGAGTGCGATTTACTTTGTTGGCCGCCCAGCCCCCAAAATGGAACGAATCGACATTTTATTTAGATTTTTTTCCTAATGGCCAGCCTGGACCGGCCGGGAATGAACCGGCCGTTCGGGAGTTGTCCCGCTTTTCCCAATGGCCAGCACGTCCCTGGTTTCAGGGTTGTGGCACAAGGCAAAGCCGAGTGCCAAACAACCCTGAAACAGTGGTAAGTCAGCCAACAACCCACAACCCTCGCTTTTCTACCACTTCTACCATATAAATGAAAGAAAACACAGTTGCAACTTGCAAGGTTCGTTAGTTAACAATCATTAATTGTTTCAGAATACACATATACTTCCGCCACAGCATATAGTCCCATAAACAACAATGATTGCAGCCACATTCACCGGCCAAAAACAAACAAACAAAACAAAAAAGAAATCATAACCTAGCTAGGCTACTTGTCATGATGTCTATCTATTCAGTGACACACTTCCTGAAAAGGTGCAGGCGCATTGATCTTGGAAATGTTACAACTGCAACACAACAGTGGGCGGGGTCCGTGAGCCAACTCAAGGTTGTTGACCACTGTTTTAAGCCAATCAGAATCTCTTTTACTTTAACTTTATGTATATTATGTCTGGATAAATCCAGTACCACATACAGTGTACTGTACACATACACACTCCATGTATCTAAGTGATACATTGTAATTGAATGCAATTATAAAGAGGTAGTCACTCTTTAGTAATTGGTGGTTAGGCCTACTATTAAACATGTCTCTTTTATCGCTTCAGTCAAATGAAGTTGGCAGGCATGGCATGATGGAGTGGAGGACAGTGGAATTGTCCGAATGTAAGGCAGGGGTCTTCAACGTTTTCAGGCCAAGGACCCCTTAGCTGAGAGAGTAAATGAAGCAGGGACCCCCACAACATGCTCATAGATTCCATATAGTTTCATTGTTTGACAGCACAATCATCAGTGTATTTTGGATTCATGTCAATTTGTGTTTTCAGATATTTAACCACTTGAACCGTCAATACTTAATAAACTTGACCTTTCACTCTGTACTTAGTCTGCTCCTTTTCCCCAATACACCAAAGATCTGCTATTTTTGGCTAAAGTTCTCCGAATATAGACGCTAGGGTTCAATTGGTTAATATAAAAAAGGGGGGAAAAGGGTTTCTATCACTCAAAGATTTGGAGGACCCCCTGTAGTAATTCTGAGGGGGTCCCGGACCCCCTGTTGAAGACCCATGATGTAAGGAGTAGAGAGGGGGAAGATGAAGTAGTTGAATACTTGGGGTCAACTATCCAAATGATATGGAAGTAGCCTATGGGAGAGAGAGTTTGGGAGAGAGAGCAGCGAGAGTGAGGTGAGTTTCTATAGTGAGACCGTAGTGAGACCAGCCATGCCGTAGGCTTGTAGGGCTTGGAAACCGTTGCGCTAATAAGCACCAGCCCAAGTTATACGCTTGGGGATAAAACAAGAGAGTAGAGGTCAGATGAAAAGGAACAAAACAGAGTGGGTGACGATGGTTAGCCAGATTGAGCGTGGGGTGGCTCACGGTAGCTGACAGAGTACAGCATCTTGCTATGGGCCTGGTGTACGAGATACACTACACCACTAAGATACCCATGTACCTGACAAAATACTTCCAAAACGTCAAGGATGTCCACAATTACAACACCAGAGGCAGCTCCACAAATCACATTCAACCCAGATTTGGATCTCGTTTTAGTTGACTGTGTACCAGTGAACTGTACTGTCATGAATGAAACTCTTCCTTAAAAAAATAACAATTCTTCTTCTTCTCTTTTTTACATGGATATGTAGGTGGCTGGAGTGGGCGAGGAAGACATGACATATTTTATCCAAAAAGGTTAAAATTAAATATGTAAATAATGAATCAAATGACTTGAAAACTGTCTGGGGTGCAACCTACACATTAGCCAGAGTATATGCTAAGTTAAAATGCCCCCAGAAGTGTTTTAAAGTGAAATAGCCCTTTAACTCCCCATGCCCAAACACATTCCCCAACAAACAACTACTAAATAACACAATAACAGAACAATAGACATGTGTGCACGCTCGCCCTGAGGCATGATGGGAAGTCCCTATGCTGTCCAATGCACAACCTGGGACACTGCAATATTTAGTCTAATTGCTTAGCTATGCTCTCCTATATTAACCATAAACATCATTTATCTGCAATATCTTATACATTTATTTATATGTTTGTTTATTATATATTTCTGCTGTTCAGATATGCAGATTATATCATTACATGTCTGTCTGTCTGTCTGTCTGTCTGTCTGTCTGTCTGTCTGTCTGTCTGTCTGTCTGTCTGCCTGCCTGCCTGCCTGCCTGCCTGCCTGCCTGCCTGCCTCTCACACCTGTATACAAACACATCCTTGTCTGTCTGTCTGTCTGTCTGTCTGTCTGTCTGCCTGCCTGCCTGCCTGCCTGCCTGCCTGCCTGCCTGCCTGCCTGCCTGCCTGCCTGTCTGTCTGTCAGTTTGTCAGTTTGTCTGCCTGCCACTCACACCTCTACATACATACAAACAAACAAACACATCTGTCTGTCTGTCTGTTTGTCTGCCTGTCTGTCTGTGTGTATGTCTGTCTGTGTGTCTATGTCTGTCTGTCTGTCTGTCTGTCTGTCTGTCTGTCTGTCTGTCTGGGGAGCTCTAATTGATTTATGACGGCTGGTGTTTTTGTTTAGGGTGTGACATCATCTGGCCGTAGGGTTCAGGATAGGAGAGCAGGATGCCAGACATTCCTAGAATATTCCACACAGGATCTCATTCCTGCCTGGGAACTCGAGCCGCTAGACCTCCACAGAGTGGAAAAATACAGCCTTTGTTCACTGGCCCTCCTTCCACCATAGGCCTCATCTGGGCTATAGTGTGTCTGTGGATGTGTGTGAGTGAATTGAGGTTATATATTTATGCTGGTTTTTGTTTTAGTTTTGTTTTATTTCCCAAAAGACCACTTAACAATTTTTTTGAATCGGAACTATGCTGCCACACAATGGAACAGAAAGTTCTGCTCTGCGTTGTATAAGCCAAGACCGACAGTGATGTAAGGTGTTTTTTTTGTTTTTTTTTTAAGTAGAAATAGTTTTAGTAATAGTTCATAATGTAATTCCATAAAGTAGAAAAGACAGTATATTTTCCTACATTTTAAATTATATTTGAATAAAAAAGAAGGGCCATCAAAATATTCATTTTTAATGACTTTATGTGCTGCCGGTAGGCAATGTAACCTATAATAATACAGGACAATAAGAATAGTTTCAATCCTCAAAGTAAAGGCCAATTCATAGTCTGTTAAAGGAGTAGTTCACCCCCAAAATGACCCATCTGAAGTTCAGATTAACATTCAATAACATGTGATGTGTTCTGCCGTGTTACATATAGGCCTATACAATTTTCTTCAAATTGTCCTGGACAGTATACCGTCCAGGACAATTTGAAGAAAATGGTATACCATCTACTAATAATTTAATTTGCTGACCACCACACGCTGGTATGTCGTGGGTGTGGGGGGAATAATTATGGTATACCCTCCCAAAAAACCTAGAACACACCACTGCCCCTGAGGTGTTCTGACTAAGTATGCGGAATAAAGTTCGGACAGAACATTGTGTGATGATAGGTCAGATGTTCAAGGTGGGTGTGATTTATTTAGTTTTTGTTTCAGTGTTCAGCCCCAAGGCTTCTTTCTGCCAAGGCTTTTTAAGAGCTAGTCTCACGAGTCATGACCAATGTCCAGGAGAAACAAACACAGTTGAAATCGATATCCCTCTCTTAAAAGTGACCAAGCATGAATCACAACCTGTCGCAACAAATAGCAAAAACCTCTGTATCTCCGTGACACATTTCCTACCGCGTGTTGTAGGGATATCCAAATAATTGTGGTGGAGTAAAATCTGGTTTAATTAAGTACAGTAGGGCCTACTTGAGTAAATATACTTGGTTAATTTCCCACAACAGAACACCAATAATATAATTGTATCCATTACTGTACCAACAACAATTTGAGTGAGTTTACTATGTGATGATTCATGTCACGTGTGCTCTCTCACAACTAAAGCTGGAAGCCAGAGGTTGAAAACACATGCAGGTTGGTTTATTTCCCCTCCAGCCTCACAACAACTACTGTCCTTTCATCTGAAACAGTGGAACCAACTCCAAAGCCACCTTGAATAATTTAAATTTCACAGCTCCCCGAAGAGACGCCCTTGCACTGTGATGATGGATCTGGCTTCAGAGCACACCTTTAAAACCACTTAAAGGCCCTATTTTATACGTAAAAAAATGCCTGAAACCAAACTAGTGGAGTTCGAAGGTGGAAAATTCTGCCCTAAAACATTCTCTGTAGTGCAAACGCTGTCTCTGCTTTTCTCATTTCCACCAGGAGGAACACAATGGGAAGTAATCTCAAAAGGAATCGTTCTCCCAGTCTTTGCCAACTCTTATGACAAATTGTCTTTAGATGAGAGACTTTCAAAGACTGAATCTTTGAAAAATCCTTGAAATGTCTTTCGCAGCGTATTTGTTTTATGATGGTGTCATGTGTCAAAAATAGCTTCTACAAGCTTCAATGTGCTGCATCTCAACACGTTTGTGAGCTTGTAGATCGGCATTCTTTTTGCTATTTTTGAACTTAAAAATAGGAATGCCAGGTTGAAAGTCGAACCCTTAAACCCTATACTTTGGTGACTGGAGTCCCCCAGGGCTCTATACTTGGTCTCCTCCTTTTTTAACCTCTTTTCTTAACCGAAAATAGACGATCTACAATCTCACAATGAGTTGCGTCGCATAGCAAAAACTCGACATTTTCGCCCACAGAGTACTGCACTGCTGGAGTTCAAGTGGTAGATTTGGCGTACACTTCCCTGGCGGCTTTGCGTTCCAGACAGAGTCGTTAGGGAAGGAAAGCCCTACTTGTGCCGGCTCATACGCAATGTCCTGACATTCCAGCGGAGCCATACAGGAGACTGGGTGTTATCACGGCACACATCTCTAGTCTGCGGCTCATATCAGCATCCTGTCTGTCACGCCATCATCACACAGAGCCGCTTATCTGCATGCAACCTGTACTCCAGTGACGACAGCGTTTCGCTGTCAATGGACGCACAGATACAATACTCAACCATCAAGAACATCAAGAACTAAGGATTTTGCTTGTCACTGCCTAGCTCCTGTTTCCCTGAGCGTGAGGCAGCTTGATGTAATACACCCCCTGGACATGGCGCTATAGTATGTCGCAGGTACTTACCCCCAATCCATTGTGAATTGGGTATGACGCGGCCGAGGATTCAAATCCCAACCTCCCAGTCTCATGGCAGACACTCTATAGACAAGGCCACTGAGCTTAAGTCAGGGTTGCCAACACTCCTGAATTCGGCAGGAGTCTCCTGAATTTCGACGCCTTCTCCTGCGGTGCTCCTGAATTGTCATTTCTCCTGGATTTCTCAGTTATGTCATCTACTATGTTACAATTGGGGTGTGTGTGGGCAAT
>NC_137824.1:16595496-16707996 GCF_963921795.1 Nannobrachium achirus | reverse complement strand
CTTGATTTCCAATGAATTTTGTCTTTTTCTCTTTTACTGGGAACAAAAGGGATATGTTCTTGTGTGACCCATGAAAATGGGTCCTCGACCCACAAACGGGTCCTGAGTTGACCCATTGTTTGGTAAACACTGTAAACTAGAGGAAGCACACAATACAGGGGCAAAACAATACAACATCAGCATATCAGATACATTTTTTTTACCACGTACAATTAACGTCCTTTAGAAAGTATATAGGTCAGGTTTAGGTTTGACCCACTGGCGGTCTATAGAAAGCAATGACCTCATTGCGGTCGTGGGTTGTTTGCCGTGAGCCCAGGCCTATCAGTCTCTCTCCTCAACACACAGTGACAGTCTCGTCCTGCTAGTCTTGACATCGTCTCACACTCGCTCCGATTGTGTCACACACACGCAGATTGTCACACCCACACTTGAAATCGCACAGTGGCCCCCGCGCACGTCCCTGACCTGGCAATTCACTGAGGGCTTCTTTTTTCTCCCCCTCTAGCCTCTAGAAGAGGGCCCTTTTCTGATCATAAAAGACCACTAACTACACTCTCTCAGACACACACACACACACGCACGCACACACACACACACACACACACACACACACACACACACACACACACACACACACACACACACACACACGCACGCACGCACGCGCACGCATGCACGCAGTGCTGTCATCATAAATCCTAACAACAGGAAGTCTCAAGGCACAAAGAGGAGTGTGTTGGGTGTTAGTGGGGGGTTGTGTGTGTGTTTGTGTGTTTTAATGGGGGGGTTGCGCATATGTCACCAAACGCACAGCCTGCTTGAGTCTGCTGCTGCTGGCAATGAATGGACCCATGGTCCGTCATGTGACAGTCTCTGCTTGGTCTTTTTGTTTGGAGAGCTAAACACATATTGATCTTTTAGGAACATGGTCAGTAGTTACGTAACACAAACAAATACTATATTTATACAGTATATCGGAGAATATTACCCCCCCCTGTCTGTGTGACCCCCCTGAGGGTAAATCAAATATTTGTGTTAGTCTTCTAGCAATGTCATGGCCTCAGTGCTGAGAGGAGAGCATTGTTGTCTCCGCCAGGCCGAAAGGCATGGGCATATAGGCGGAATCCATCATGGTGCCCGGTGCTACGACCCTTTCCGGTGTTTTTGTTTATTTTATATTACTCCTTCAGGTTTTATCCAAACTTCACGCAACTCGGTACACATGATCTCTAAGAGTCATGTGATCAAGACGGATATTTTTGCTTTTTCATATTCCACCCAGATTGGCTAAGATTGGCTTCCAAAGTTTGTAGGATTGGTCCGTTTTGAACAAAATGCCTCAAGCACAGTGTGCAATTTGTGGGAAATTTTGTACGCACATTCCCACTGGGTCAAGGAACAAATGCCACCCTTTTCACATTGGACTGTTATAGTGCCACCAGTAGGTTGACTTTTGCAAAACACATTTTTCGAACAAAATGCCTTGAATCATGAATGTGGCGTCCAATTGCCGTGAAAGGCCGAAGAAGACATGGCTACCTTTTCACTTTGGCCTATTATAGCGCCACCAGGAGGCCACAATACTGCTTCTAGTTTTTGTAGTGAATCAACGAGGGCCCTTGGGAGGGAGTTTCATCATCATCATCATCATCATCACGTAGAACAGCAGTTTCATTTCAAGGACACCGTACACGTACACCATAAACTCTGCATTGTTTATTTAACTCTGAGAGAACAGGAATGGAACCAAATGGACCCATAAAGGCCCATTTGGTTCCATTCGTACAATCTCAGAGTTACAGACCCGGTAATCATCTACATTGACCCTTGGTGGTCCCAGGACCCGGCCGTTGAGACCCCGTGACATCGAGGAACCAGTTTCCCACACATCATGGAGGGTCACAGCCTCACAGGACCCACGGCCAATGTTTTGGCTAATTTGCAAACCCCCCCACAAAACATTATCTCAAGGTCTGTCCTCCTACTAAACGTCCCCACCTCCTCCCCATGCCATTGGACCTCACGGTCACAAACAGGCTGGCGTTTTGACGGAGCGCCGAACGTTGAATGCTCTCCTTTTAGACTGTCACACTTTTTCCCAAACGCCTTGCAGCTGCCCCTTCATTGTCACCCGGGGAGGGAGGGCGGGCTCTGCTCCTTTTTAGTCCCATTTCTTTACCTCTCCTCCTGCTGTTGCCCTGCCCCGGCCCGCTCTGTGTGAGCTCACACACAGAAGGAGGGAGTGTGCTCCTCACCAGGGGTGTTGGCGCACCAAATTCTGGTGCCCCTGGGTACAAGGATTCACTGTGGGCCCCTCATGAATGTTCTTCATATAGAGGGGAACTGGGAACGCATTATTATGGCATTATTTTGTGCTTTAACTGTTGAAGAATAGCAGATATACAAGCTCACAAGCTTGTAGATCTGCTATTTTTTTTCTTTGAATATTTCAAGGTTTTTTGAAAAACCTAAGTTTCTAGGTCAGTGGTGATCAAACTGTTTCGTGTTAAGGACCCCCAAAATGATATGTATTTGGCCACGGACCCCCATCTCAAAATATTTAGTTCCAGGAACCCCCGCAGAAGCAAAATTTGAGTTACAAATGTTCGCTCAAAAAAATACATATATATTCAAATATTTGCACACAATTTCGCGACTTTTCAAAAATAGCTAAAGTATAAAATAATTCCAGGCCCCTCCACCACCTTGGGCCCCTAGTAACTCAGTCCCACTTCCCCCCCCCCCCTTGTGACGCCCCTGGCCCTGCCCGCTCTGTGTGAGTTCACACACAGAAGGAGAGAGTGTGGCTCCTCACAATGGCAGACCTAATGACATCATGGGTCCGACAAAAAAGCAAAACAATCCCCAGGGTCGCATTCTCATAAGGAGAGGAGGAGGAGGAGGCCGGGATGGGATGGGATTCCATCGCATGCGGAGACGGAGATGCTCCCACAGAAAGGAAGCCCTCATGACAACAAGGCGAGCGCCTTGGGTCGTCTGTTCACATGCAAATCCAGCATTTGTCTTCCTTCTTACTTAATGCCCTTAATGCCCTAAATGCAACTTCGGTAATATATGGGGGGCAGTGGTGGGAGGAGAAGTACACCAGATGTCTTTCACTTTAACCCATTAATTAAGACTTGGAATGATTTGATACTTTAGATATTTTTTGAAAAATCGTGAAAATTTGTGCAAATCTTTGAATATATTCTTTTCAAAACAAACTTTTGTAACTGAAATCTCTGCTTCTGAGGGGGTCCCTGGAACAACACATTTTGAGATGGGGGTCCGCGTGCCAAATACTTATAATTTTGGTGGGTCCTTGACATGAGAAACTTTGAGAACCACTGATTTAGAAGAAGGATTTGGCAGACATTTATCCACCTCTTTCCGCGGGAATTTACTGGAGAATGTTTTGCACCACACTGCACCACACTTCCGGTTAACAGCAGACATACAAGCTCACGTCGCGTCGCAGATGCAGCCGTTGTGAGCTTGTAGATCACACTCGGCTGCGGCGCCGGAAGCTCCGTCCAATTTCTGCGCAATGCACGATGGGATGTTGGAAACTTGTGGATAGAATCGGGTCAAAAATATTCAGAGACTAGCAAAAAAAAAAAAAAAGCAGATCCACAAGCTCGCAGCATGTCGGTGCCACACGGTGAGATTGCATATCTGCTATTTTGTAATAGTTAAAGCATAATGGTTAAAGTAATAATGCGTAATTGTATCAACAACACAACATAAAAATATCTGTTAAAAGGTTTAAGTATTTTACCTGAGTAAAAGTATTGGTGTGAAATATACTTCCAGTTCAGAGGAAAAGCTTATTTTCCAAAATGTTCAAACTTTTTTTTGCAAAAATAGCAATCCTACAAGCTCGCAACGCGAGTATAAAATAGGTCTCAAGTGAATTAATGTAGGTTTTGTAATGACTATTAATGATCCAAATCTTAAGTAACCAGTAACTAAAGCTTTCAAGTGAGTGTGATGGAGTACAATATTTGCTTCTGAGATGAAGTGGAGTAAGTTTAAATAAAATAAATGTTAAAAAAGTACAACATTGTACTGTATTTGTTCACTACTGAGTAGGGGCTTAGATGGCATATTATTTATACTATAAACAGTGTGGTTTGAGTTTAGTTTTCTTCTATAACACTCTCTTGCAGGGACCCAAACTCTTACTACACCCTCTGCTTTGTATTGTCATGTTCACCTGCATCTTTATTCTGTTTATTGTCACAGTCACAGACTGTGCTGCTCTTCATGCCCAGGTGTTGTATTTCTATTGTGCTTTGTTCATGTTCTAGTTTGTCTTCCCCAAATGTATCCATAATTTGTAGTCTAAATCTTCCCCAGTCAGTCCAGTGATGGGTCATTGTTTAGTGTCGCATCATGTTGGTTTATGTATGTCAGGGGTCTTCAACAGGGGGTTCGGGACCCCTAGGGGGTCCTCAGAGTTATTACAGGGGGGGCGCCAAATCTTTGTGTGATAGGATCATGTTTTTTACATTAACCATTTGAACCCTAGCATCCCTATTCTGAGTGGAACATTAGCCAAAAATAGCCGATCTACAAGCTTACAACGCCTCGCAGTGCGATTTTTTGGCAAAGAGGTTTGTAGAGGGAAAAGAAGAGCAGACTAAAGTATTTGATGGTTCAAGTGGTTAAATGCCTGAAAATACACATTACTCCAACATGACAGTCTACGCTGTCTAAGAAATCTATGATTTTTTTTAAATCTGTAACACAATTTTGTACAATATGAAGTGTGGGTCTCTCAGCTAAGGGTTCCCTCGCCAGAAAACGTTGAAGAGACCCCTGATGTATGTGATGTATTTTCTGTTCACCTGTATTAAACACCCAATCATGGGTTTTGATAACTATACCTGTGTTTGGGCTGTTCTCACCAAACCAGTATGTGTAAAGGAAACTTTTATGCTATTTTTCATGTGAATGTCTACACTATTTGTTTTGAGACTAATACTATAGCTCTTCCTGTTCTTTTTTTTAATGTGTTCCAGTTTCTTCTCTATTCTCTTCCATCCATATTCAACCGCTTATCCGGAATTGGGTCGTGGGTATACTATGCGTGTGACATCATCATCATACCTAGAAGTTATGGCTATGCGGGAATGTCTACTGAGTGACAAGAAGCTACTTCCTGGCCTTGACAGCCCATACATCCAAACAGATGGAGTCCTATCTGATTGCATTAAACAACATTAAACTCACTTTGCCACTCGATTTGCTATTCACTTTCTGCATGCGCATACCATCTATTCTAACTCTTGCTGTAACAACAATGTTGAGAGCTCACACGCAAATAACTTCACACACTATTTTACATGTATAATTGTGATGTGAGAAGTTGATTCTAATCTGGAGTATAATGTACTCAATATACTATATTTAGGGATAAATCTATTTTATGCATCTATGGAAATATGCTGAATGAGTATTTACATGCAGTGTATTAATAATCAAGCTCCTTTGAATTGAATTGTATTACACTCTCTTATAGCATTCCAGCAACACACGAAGACAAGCAAGTACAAAAGTCAATTGTTTATTCAGTGGTATCAAAAACAGCATTAAACGTACATTATAGCAAAAAAATAGATACGATAAAGAAATATATTAATTTAGTTCAATAAATATGTCAGAAAACAGTCTCTGAGGATTCTGTGGCCCCCATTTTTAGTGCTTTCGGGGGTTCTGTCTTCATCCCAGGACTGCGGTATACAACACAGTACAGAAACATGAGGTATTTGATGGTTGCTTTCCCCAATGCGTCAGGATCGTCAAGGAGTTCGTTAAGATGCTTTGAAAGGCAGTTTACTGCGTATGTTCGATTCCACTTTGATAGTGAAAACAAAACAAAAGTCTGCCAGGCAGATGCAAGTGAAAGAGTTGGGTACATTCATTGTTCATCAAAATATGGAGAAGTTTTCAGGGGTTATTTCCATGTCGGCGTCTAAGTTTTGGCAATTAAAAAAAAAAAGTCTTGTTATGCTTCCTTTGGCCAGCGCAGAAAGCAAATTAGAAAATATCAGTCACAATTCCTGAGACGACTAAACTCTTAAGGCCTCTTCCACAATGTAACGGTAAGTCTTGATGATTATGATTATCTAAAGCAGATACCTTCATTATGTCATCCAAACAAAGAAATATAATCTTTGAATAAAGACTACTTCAATACTTTTAACTTCCTGATTTAGGAATGACTTCTTTAACCACAGCTCTCTCTCGGCTGTCTAGGATCGGCTGGGTGGAACTGCGGTTCGACTGTCATTCAACATCCATGAAAGGAAGCGGCGTCAACAAACAATACTGCTAAACGGTAGCAACAAAACTCCTCGCTCTTGAAATGAAACGATGGGGTCAACCCAGATTGTTCAGATTCGGTCAGCACAGACCAGTGGTTCCCCCAGTTTGGTGTGCAAACCCCCCTATAAGAGTGTACGAAATGGATTTGTACACTCTCAAAGAGTTACAGACCGGTAAGGGTCCATTTGGTTCCTAACTATGAGTCATTTAGCTAGGTGGGGACCCCCACGGAACCCCACTTTGAGAACCACTGGCCTAGACAGACCACAAACTTGGCACCTTCGCGCTCCCCAAGCAATGCCTCCCCTCATCCCCCCTTTTTTTAAGTCCAGTGATACCAGCATCACCACATCAAGTGCTCTGTGAGGCGAGGGTGGGTGGTGGCACTACTAGTCAGTTTTACAGTTTCTAATACGAGTCCGGCGGCTGCGTTCAGCAGCTGGGGGAGGTGGTGATGGGGCTGTGGAGGAAGCCGGACGAGTGCACCGGGATGGACACGGGGAAGTTGAAGACCGTGCTGCTCTTGCCGATGGCGGGGCTGCCCGCCTCAGAGGAGCAGGTGGACGAGGCCAGCACCTGGGACTCGAACTGCAGCAGCTGGCCCATGAAGCTGAAGTTGGGCGAGATGATGCTGCGCCGCTGCTTGACGAACTCGAAGGCCTCGTCCAGCTTGACGCGGTTGGTGCGCATGAGGTAGGCCAGGCAGATGGTGGCCGAGCGGGAGATGCCCGCCTGGCAGTGCACGAACACGCGGCCGCCCTTGTTCCGCACCGAGTCTGAGGGGAGGAGAGAAGAAGACAGCGACGTTAGTACGGATGTCAAATGAAATGCTTCAGTAGTAGGTGACACAATGTGTATCAGAACAAACTTGGGCAATTAACTGCAAATATGGCTTACAAAAATAGGGAAAATAGGGGATAAGTTTGTAAACTGGCTATTTTCTAATAATCGTTCATTAATAGTAATCGAGGCGACATTTTGGAACAATCACAATGTTTTTATGAAGTCATATTGCCCGGTCCTAGTATCAGAACAGTAATATGTTTAGCAGGCAGCTGTCAAAGCCCGGAGGAAGTAACAGGCAAGCAATTACAGCCCCCCACTTCTCAGTTACTATTCAAATTCAGCGGCGCTACTGCTAGCTACGGCTCTGTCTCATTAAGGCACAGGAAGAGCAGTTTAATAGGGTGGGGGAGGACACGGTGGTGGCTCGTGGGAGCCCTATTCCCCAAGGAGACAAGCTGAATGGACAAAGGTAGGGGGGGGTCTGGGGACAGTCCCCCCACTGGGGCCATTGATCCGGGAGGAAGGCCGTCAGGGAGTGTGGAGAGGCGGCCTTTTGTTCCCCCCCAGAACAAAGAGTGGCACAGAGGGAGCCATTCAAGGCACCGCCAGCCAGTGGCTCCCCAGTAGATTGGGGGCCACAGGCTTTCGATTCAACATTAAGGGGGGGGGGGGGGGGCGGGGGAGCGATGATGTAACTGCTATTGTTGGGGATCAGATAGCCAGCTGGTTAGTTTTGGAGGGAACTTTTAAAATGTAAATGCAAGTCACTGCATCTTGGAGTGAAGGAGAGTGGGGGTTATCTTATTCAACGGCCACAGTTTGCGACAGCTGTGGTCAGAAATGGCATTTTGGCGGTTGAGAGCTTGTCCAGGCGTGCAGGGACTTTGACTAGTTGTGACCATATTTTCTAAAGCCCGAAAAAACTGGGACCTTAATTACTTAAATCCGATTTCACAAGCATCAAAAATAGCTGATCTAAGTGTTATCATTTTAACTGTGGTGAAAACCAGGACTATTTTGGCGGTGAATGTTGAAAACCGGGACATTTTATTAGAGATATTGGTTCGAGTCGGGCCAATATCACACAGCTCGAAACCGGGATGACCGGTTACTCTAGTCTAGGTTGAGAGGTGTGTGGAGGGTTGACAGTGACAACTCACCGATAAACTCGATGGCCTCGTTGAACCAGGAGCTGATGTCGGCCTTGTGGTTGTCCTCCACTGGGATGCTCTTGTAGACGAAGGCGTCCTCGAAGTGGTTGGGACAGTTGGCGGAGACATTGATCAGGGCTGTGATGCCCAGCATGTCCAGCATGTCTTTCCTGGAGGCGTGGTAAGCACTGCCGAGGTACAGGAAGGGTAAAATCTCTACTGGGCCTCCCTGGAAAACACAAACAAATCAAATGCTGATCAGTCACACAAGCTACCTTTTTCACAAAAGAAAGGGTGTACAAATGGAACCAAGTCAAGGTCCCAGGGACTATAATTAGTTTTTATCAAATGGGTTTTTAAGTAACATACCTGGTCGTATAGAGGCGTACTGCACGGACTGCAGCCGGTGGTGTCGGTGTGGCTGGCGCTCAGGGGTAAATTCAGTCCTTGCGGGGGTGACGGTTTGGTGCACAGCTCCGGATACTCTGACGAGAAGGTGTCAAAGCCACCTAAACCAAAGAAAGAAACAGACGTCACGGTCAGATCAGAATACAGTTGCACACATATATTGCATTTGGATAAATACCACTCGGCCTAAAAAAAAGTGACAAGTGTTGATTGTGAGCGTGTCTATTTCGGCAGTGTTTACTCCGGGGTTTGGCGTCACAGCTGGTGTGTGGTGACAGCTGTAAGCCACATTTGTTGTCCTTCGTCGTTAGGATACGGACACACACCGGACAGGGCCAACTATAAACTAAGTGGGCCAACGGAATATTAATATATGGTAAAACTAGCCCTTGACATGTCTGTAAATCCGAGAGCTTAACAAATGGAATCAAAATGGACCCTTCTTATGTAACTCTTGGAGTTATGGGGGTCCATGGCCTGACGCAAGTGGCTCTCAAAGTGGGGGTCCAAGGGCACTCTGGGTTCCTTGAGGGGGTTCCAAATGGACCCTTACGGGTCTGAGACTCTGAGAGTGTGCAAATCGCACCAAATGCCTTTATGGGTCCATTTGGTTCAATGTGTAACACTCTCTCAAGATGTTATGAGGGTCCTTGAAATGTACAAAGTTTGAGAACCACTAATGCATACTACCAAAGTGGGGGGGTCCTTGAAATAAACAAATAAAACGTTTGAGAACCACTGACATACATTGACATAGCCTACATTGCTCTATATTAAGCTGTTCTTCCTGTATGTGGGTCTAAATTGACCCTTTCACAAGTCTGTAACTTTGACAGTGTACAAATGGAACCAAATGGACCCTCAACGGGTCCATTTGGTTCCATTTGTACACTGTCAAAGTTAAGAAGAGACCTTCAAATGCCAAGTGTGAGAACCACTGTCTTCCCACGTACCACCACGTGCTGTTTACATAATAAACCATGATTCAATCAAAAATCTAGTCAACTTTTCCTTTTCTCTCTCTTTTCTTTACCTTTTAGAAGGAACACGGCGGCTCCCCGGGCGTCCCTCCTCAGGGCCGTGACGGCCAGCATCAGCGTGCCGTCCTTCTTGGCCTGGCCGATGTCGGCGCTCCGCTCGTCCAGGAACACCACGGAGCGGTAGGCGCCGGACAGCAGCCGTGCGCGCGTCTCCTCGTTGGGCACGATGTGCTCCAAGCCCAGGCCGCCTCTGGCGCGGCGGCGCACGATGGTCGAGAAGCGCACGTTGGCCGAGCCGGGGATGTGCGACGAGTTGAAGCTGAAGAAGGAGCGGCAGTCCAGCACCAGGCAGCAGCCTGAGCCGCGGACCCCCACTGAGCCCGGCGCCGGGTGGTCCCCCTCCAGGAGCAAGCCGCGCAGGGACGAGCATTCGATGGCCGGGATGAGCTGCTCCATAATGACCATAGTAGTGGTGGTAGGACCGCGGGATAGAAATAGATCCAGGTGCGTAAAGTTAGGCTTTTGACAGTTGAGTTCCTTCTCTTCTTTCTTTGCTCAGATCGAGAACCGTTGATGATCTTTCAAAAGTAGTAAATAATAGTAGGCTAGAGTAATAATAAATGTGGATTCTTTTGTTCTGGTTTTAGGTTTCAAGCTTGTGTGTTTAGATTAGATCCCCAAATAAAATTCAGGTTGTTCTAATATAATAATAAAAAAGTAAACTTGAAAAAGTAGCTTATAAATGTGTCCCAAAACGATCACTCCTCCTACTCTTGTATCCGATTATTGATATCTTTTTAGTTTTTTTACAAGGTTTGCTTTATTTTCCAGCCTACTGAGTTGTTCAGAGACCAGATCGTTTCCTAAACCACACAGCTTTTTGTAGAGCCTTTTATACAGCAGTCTGCTCTGCTCTCTGCTTGTGAATGGGAGAGGGCAATGACGTCACGGCCCCGCCCCTCCTGGCACCCTGCCAGTATCGGGCACGCGCGCCCTACATGTGTGACGTGTGTGTGTCGCGCGCCTACGTGTGTGCCATGCCTTGTGTGCCTATGGTTGAGCCAACTAGTGGTGGATAAAAGTAAGTAAAAGTATAATCTTCTACAGTGTAGAAGATCTACAGGTTAAAAGTCCAGAATTCAAAATGTAGGCCTACTTGAGTAAAACAAAGTAGCCCACAAAAGTATTGGTATATCAAAATGTACTTAAAGTACCAAAAGTAGGCTACTCATTGTTCAAATGTCTAAGCTAAAAAATATTTTGAAAATAGCAGATCATTCTTAACTACAAATTCACAATGTGTAGCATCAAGAGTAAGACGCATTGTGAGCTTGTAGATTGGCTATTTTCAAAATAAAAATATTTTCAAAATAAATCCTAATATAGGATAAATATATAGGTCTGAAGTGGTTAAAGTTTTGTAATATAATCTAAATCTACAAAGTAACTAGTAACTAAAGTTATCATATAATAACTGTAGTGGAGTGAAAGTACAATATTTACCTCTGAGATGTATTGGAGTAGAAGTAACAGTTAAATTGATACTCAAGTAAAGTTACAGATACCTCAAAATTGTAGGCCTACTTAAGTACAGTATACTTGAATAAATGTAGCCTACTTAGTTACTTTACGATTCAATTCAATTTCAATTTCAATTTCAATTTCAATTCAATTTAAATTCAAAGGGCGTTATTGGCATGAGAAAACATACGTTTACATTGCCAAAGCAGAAGTGTACACAATACAATACAATACTTTATACCACTGCAACTATAGGCACTCTCAGCCAAGACCAGACAGCCTTTTCAGATCAAGATTGGTATTGATTGATTGATTGAAGACTTTATTAGAGGTTTGTATAGAAAAGGGTACAGTTTCATGACTTACAGTTCAGTATCTATGGACAAAATCCCAATGGATCCAGGGAGGCCACTAAATAATCCTAATGTCAATACACATAAAAAATACTTTTTAAATAATCATATTTGAACTGGGAAGTTGGAACCCACAAGTACTTGGAATTTAGTTTGACAAAATATTAAATATAGACAAACTACAAACTATTGTAGATCAATAGCTTGAGCTTGTAGATCAGCTATTTTCAAATTACAAATTTGCCAATTTATTATAGGTAATTATTTGACAATTTGGCCAATGTTTGACCATTTTCTTTGTATAGTTTGTTGGTTACCTTTGACGTAGTAATGGTCTTATTATTTATTTGTCAATTTTTCCTTTTAGGGGTATTAAAAAGGTCTTAAAAGTCCTTAAATTGTTACTTGAAATGTGCAGATGCCCTTATACACTTACACTGTATGTTGGTTTGTTAAATGTTGAGATAGAAAACAAAGTCACAAAGAATCACCTGCATGTGACCCCCCCAAATCATTGGGAACCATTGTTCTATAGGCCAAATAATATGAACAACATACCAGAAGAAGACATGCCAGAGTTATTCATCTTTTAATTGTAGCTTTAATAATTACATTGATCATGAACTTGACTGAGCATTTTCTTTATTTAAAGTCATTGTTATTTACCAAGTCCATTATTATGACTAGCCTATTATCAATCTCCACTGTTTATGTGAAAAATGCCAGTGTCAAGAGATAAGGAATTTGGCAAATTTTCCATGATGTTATTGTTGTTAATTAGATTTATATGTTGGCCTCTTCAGCTGAGAGTTGACAAATAACAAGATAATAAGTCAATATCTACCATGGGGGCCATAAACGTTTATTCTTTGTTTTTATTGGTCGGAGGTACATAGTGTTCAATGCCCCGAGCGCACAAGCTGACCATAAAAGTTAATCACTGTATAGAAATCTGAAGTCCAGTAAATTTCCACACGCTGGAACCAAAACAGCGGCTTTACAGGAAGACCGGCAACAGATGGGTATGATGATGGGGATCTTCACCAGAAAACATGTTATCTGTTGTCTCTGACTTGACCGTTATCTGTCCGTCTAACGCGGCGGTTCACCTCCAGATTAATAAGCCGTCAATAGGTAAACACGATTACTGTCGCTTTGGGAAACCCATGTGTGTGTGTGTGGTTGGGTTGGCTTGCTGACTCACAACAGTCACCCGTACTGCTGTGTCACACCTAGAAAGCGATGCTGTCATCCTATAGGAGAGAACACATACACGGGCCTATGCGTGCTGCTGACGAGAAACATGGATCTGTTTCTGTTTCATAAAACCCACAACACAAGGACATACCAGTCACAGTCTGAAATGTTTTTGTTTTGAAATGTGAGGTTATTATGAGTATGAGAAAACCATGTGTCACACCTATGAAGCGATGCTGTCTGTCATCCTATAGGAGAGAACACATACACGGGCCTATGCGTGCTGACGAGAAACATGGATCTGTTTCTGTTTCATAAAACCCACAACACAAGGACATACCAGTCACAGTCTGAAAGGGTTTTGTTTTGAAATGTGAGGTTATTATGAGTATGAGAAAACCACGCACGGGTTGTGTTGCAACACTAAGATGTTCCTTCCAACCTTTTCAGCTGTTGCCACACAACAATACAACGTCATGTTCTTCTTGAACTCTCACAGGGATATCTTAAAATATCTTCTAGATTAAATAAATAAATAACAACAATAGACTTTTTCAAGAATGGACGTTGTGAGCTCAGCTATCTTGGATTAGCCACTGTATAAAATAGGGGCCCATGTGGTTAAAGTACAAATGTTTTAAATCTACAATTTAATAACTAGAGCTATCAAATAGTTGTAATAGAATACAAATGACAATATTTGCCTCTGAGATGTAGGAGAGAAGAAGTATAAAGGGAATAGAAGTAAGTAATGTAGAGCCTCAAAATTGTACTTAAGCAAATTGTGACTTTCCACTGCTTGTGTGAAGATGATTTGTATATGGTCATGGTGTACTGTACAGTGCCGAGGGCATGACGTCACTGTCATGTTACTGTAACTTGAGCAAAGGACCTCAAAACAGTTCTCCCTGGAGTGGTACAATGTTTTCATTCTTGCGGTTGAGAAAGAGGGAGGGATGGTGAAAGAGAAAGAGAGCGTGAGACATAGAGAGAGAGAGAGAGAGAGAGAGAGAGAGAGAGAGAGAGAGAGTGTGGGAGTGGGAACCAACAGAGGAAGGGAAGGGAACTAAAAGCAATCGCAGCAGTGTGCAAAAACCCTCTAGCTGGTCTAAAAGCTCACACTCCTGTACGATGAGTCAACTATGAGACACGTCATGATGGCTGGAATGTTACACACCGGAAGAGAGAGAAAAGACAGAGAACGGAACTGGGGGTCAAAAACAATTTGGGGAGGCTCTGAAAACATTCTGTACCCAAACACTATGTCCTCACACTGTAATGCTGTGTATTCCCCTACCGAAGGCGAGGAATGGCTTACTAGGTCACCAGGTTAAGGATACGAAAGATTTAGTCTAGTAATCCTGTCATGAAGAAGTGGGGCAAGTTTGAAACTAAAACCTTTTTTACACCTAAAAGGCAGAGCAGACAGACAGTGCAAACACCAGCGGCATTGGATCAGTTCTCACTGACAACCACTAATTGTTTTCGTCACTGTTGGGAAGTGTATATGTGTCAAGTTGTTTTAACACTCTTAGAAAGTGTTAAGGTTTTAACACTCTTGGAGAGACACAGACGAGTCTGGTCGGCCGACCAGACTCTCGGGGTGTATTGACTATGTTTTTAGATGCAAAATGTGTTTATAATTTAACACGAGTTTAACATAGTTTAAACAGAACATTGATCCAGGATATAAAACATGATTACATTTTAGATTATAACATAGCGGCACTGCCGGCACACAACCCTTTCAGCTATATTTCCCCTTTTAGCATGCCCCCATGTACAGTAAGTTCTTATAAAGAGGCTGTAGCTTTTGTGGAGCTGTATCATAAGCATAATGTACTAAATATTCCAAATCCTTTTCTTTTTCTTCTTTTTCAACTACTGTCATGTGAGTCTCTTAACAGTTTTCCCCTGTACTGTTTTTCCTTACTATTCAATAATGAATTCATTCTGTCACTGACTTTTATAATAAACTGGCCTCATGTCTTGGGAAGTGGGAACAGCTAATTTGAAGTGCCCAGGTAATATGTCTTTTTGATATAGTTTGTCCTTGTTGAGCACCAACGAGTCCTTCTACCAATAACTGCTGGCTGAAGCGCACAGACATCTCCTACTTGTGGGAACAGCTAATGTCAGATTTATTTATGAACTATACCAGGCTGTTTAACAAACTTTGGGAAACAGCAATTTCTCCAAAATATCCATCAGTGCAAATGTCCCCACAAGACTAATTCTGTTGTTGTCCCTGTGTGAACATGTTTAGGCCTGCATGCGAATAAAACTGCTGTGCACTGCTGTTTTTGATTCCCGTAATTTTACAGTGTAATTAGTCGTGCCTCTCGTCCAGAAAGGGAAGTGAAACGACAGATGACTTTGAGGTGTTTCCTTAGCCATGTCACTGTTGTCACTTGCAGTCATTTTGAGTCTGTTTACTGTCACCACTATATCACCATTGACAACCCCTGAATGTGCACAGGGGGAAACCACACAGATGATCCTGTCCTCGCACATGCAACAAAACTTTGTCCAGATATTTCAATTTGCATTTACTGAAATAGCCTTTTGGCACACCCACTGAGTGACAGGTGCATAAGAGAGGACATTAAGTACCAAAAAATTATAGCAGAAACGCTTCAAATGCTGGATTTTTTAAATCTTTACTGGGAAACAAAGTAATTTTTTTGTATTTGAAGACGGTATGCAGGAGCCTTTTCTGTTATTAATTAGCATTTATTCACATGTGCAGAGGGAACAAACAACTAATATGGGAAAGATTGGTAACACTTTCTTTGACATTGTATGCTTATAAAGCATTATAGTCATAGGCTTTATACAAGGTGTCACCTAAAGGTCAAACATTAAACCTCTGCTGTGTTTCTCAACTAGTTGGCTGTCAAGACTGGGTTTTTGCAGGATCATGTCACACCATCAATTGTTTGGAAATGCTTCCACTCCAGAAACCAAAGTGGATGTGTTGTAATGACTTTTGTTAATCGTTAGATTGCGCAACGGTGGGGGTTACAACTGCTTGATATTGTCAGTTATTATCTGAGTAACTTCAGATAATAAAGGTCTCCGTATTTCATTTATGCGGTTTATGTGTCTTGTTTGATATCCTTAAACACCCAGGGAACAACAATTCGAGAGCCACTTTCCCACAGCTATAGAAGGCACATTGAGGGAAACCTATTATTCAACAGTGTTGTATGATAGTTGCCAATAAAATTGCCCTTTTCAAAGGAGACATTTTGACAGGTACTGTAAATGCAGCATGTAGGTGTTTCTGTATGTCATCAGGAAGTTACAGTTATACAACACTACAGAGGCGGTTAATGCTTCATCACACCTACTGTAAATAACACACACACACACACACACACACACACACACACACACACACACACACACACACACACACACACACACACACACACACACACACAATCATGGTGGTATTTGATAGAAAAGGATCCACATTATTATGTCCATGTATTAGGTTACATGGACATGTGACTGGTGATTCTCAAATCTCCCTACAGTATAAACTACTGCTCTCTATGGTTGGTAGATTAATTTATTCCTAAACCGAACATATGACTGCACTAATACCAAACTATACAAATGAGAAGGATTTTCCTAAAATACAATAATGTGAGACAGATGTGAGAGAGAAACGAGAGAAATTGAATTGAATTGAATTGAATTGAATTGAATTGAATTGAGAGAGGAGGGACACACAAGATGGACAGTATCATTAGTAACAACAATAGTATGGGTAATCTACTACGCATACAGTGTGCATTTAGATAACGGACAGCAACCACCCACTCGCTTTGCATATCAACTGCTATTTACGTTAAGTTTATCAGTTGTTATGTCATGAGCCCTAGTAGTCGACAAAGGCAAGGTATAATGGTCATGTAAATGGTAATACACGCATACAAAAGTAATCCCTCTCTCAACCATCAGTTTAGTTATGATCCACTGGGACAGAGATTCTCAACCTTTTAATTTCAAGGACCCACAGTTTAATATGCATTATGCCACTACTTTTATTACATTTGTATTTATTTGTTTTGTATTTGTATCTCCTGGAGATCAATCTATTGTGGTTCCTTTTCTCTTTGATCCTCTAGAACAGGGGTCTTCAACGTTTTCAGGCTAAGGACCCCTTAGTTGAGAGAGAGAGAGATGAAGCAGGGACCCCCACAACCTATATTCCATATTGTTTCACTGTTTGACAGCACAATCATTAGTGTATTTTGGATTCACATTAATTTGTGTTTTCAGATATTTAACCACTTGAACTGTCAATACTTCTCCCCTCTACACCAAACCTCTTTGCAGAAAATAGCCGATCTACAAGCTCACAACGCCTCGCAGAGCGAGGCGTTGTGAGCTTGTAGTTCTCAGAATATGGTTAAGAATCTGGCTAAAAAGGAGATTTTATTTTTTTCCCTTTCTATCACACAAAGATTTGGAGGACCCCCTGTAGTAACTCTGAGGACCCCCTAGAGGTCCCGGACCCCCTGTTGAAGACCCCTGCTCTAAAATATAAACTAGTATAGGAGACAGGGATGATCAAATATAACGGATCTATTAGACCTAATGGCAGAAGGGATGTCAGGGTCCCCAATACATTATTATATCCCAGCTGCTCTTGATTGAGCCTGGTGAATCATGTAGGACTAGGTGACTAGCCTTTGCTGTGAATATGTGAAGATTGTGGAATTCTCTGCCTTTTCACATTCATTCTGCTCAGTCCCTGCCTGGGTGTTTTTAAAATCTTTATTAAAGACCCATTTCTTCTCCCTGGCTTTTTATACTGCTTGACCATGGAAGCCATATATATTTTGATCTGGTTTATTTTGATATGCTGTTTTGTTTTCTTGTTGTGTTTTAAATCTGTTTTTTTTGTTCTTAAAATTGGAAATGTGCTATATAAATTAAGTTTGATTGGATTTTATTTGATTTGATTGTGAAATAGGACATTCTGCATAATGTGTCATTTTACCTGTATTGAAGTGTATTTTTTATGCCAATACGTTTGTAGGCTACCTAGTACAATTCTGAATACAAGAGAGTAGGCAGTAGGCCTAGCCTATCTTTATGTGGGTTTTACTACTTTTAGCCTACTCAGTAAAAAAGTATCACTATCAGTAAAACGTAAAGTACCTTTTCCAAGTACCTTTTCCACTGCTGTCTAGAAAAGTGTGGGTGTACACAGACTCTTCCAGGACCAGGGCTCTAATATCTCTGACGGGAGGCTCTCTCCATTCCGACATGTCGCCACTCCGAAATTGACTTCTTATACAGGGCTCTAGTTAAAAGTGTCATATCTCTGGCCTGGCAGTGGGCTGGCAAGGGCAATGGGCATCTTCTATTTCTTTCAAGGCGTTTCTGGGCGTCAACCTTTAGCCAGGTGTGACGTGTGTTAGCCAGGGAGGTGGGTATGTTTACAATCCCACATGCACAAATAAATCCTCCTTGTTATTTATACATTTAAATAGTTCAGTCATATCGGGAGCTATATTGGGTTATATACTACTGCTTGTTTAGTCTTCTTATTGATCAAAAAGCTGTATTTGCGACTTATTTATTATCTAGACCTATTGTGTATTAGTCAGCCTATTATTTCGGATAGTCCATTTTTTAAAAACCCTAATACTGACCATATAACACTCGTTTATATATTTGTGTAGTCATTAAAAAACAAAATACAAGACATGTGTCCTGGTGAAGCGTGTATCTATTCTGCATCTAGCTTAAGGCAAGACCCAAATTTAGAGTGAACATTTTAACTCAAATCTTTGCTTCTGGGGGTCCCTGGAACAATATATTTTGAGATTAGGGTCCACGGCCAAATGCATATTTGGGGCAAATCATGATCATTTTGACAATGTTTAACGAACCACTGAAATTATAGCAACTAAATCCTAACAGTTTTCTGAAAACAAATTATGTTGCTATATATCAATGCATGATTCTCACTTTGTCATGTCAAGGGCCCCCAAAATGATATGTAGGTCTATATTTGGCCGCGGACCCCCATTTAAAAATATTTTTTTCCAGGGACCCCCAATAATAGCAAATATTTGAGTTAAAAAATGATCCCTCTAAATGTGGGTCTTGCCTTAAGCTAGATGCAGAAAAGATAGCTATACACAGAGGAAACAGAATCACGTTTGACAGGAAACCAAACTGGCCAATCAGCGTGTGCAAAGCGTCCTAAGCTGACGTCAGCCCGGTAGTGATGAACCCGGTAGATGAAACAGAGACAACACACACACAGCAGAACACAACAGCTCCTCATTAAAAAACAATATTCTAATCAAACACCATGACTTTCGATGTGAGGAGGTGAGTATGGATGGGGCTTTACATCATCTCACTGTCGGTGTGTGTGTGTGTGCACGGACATTTCGATGTGAGTGTGTGTGCGTGCTGTGCGTGCGTGTGGGTGGATGGGTTGTGCATGGATGAATCAAACCGCTGGCATACTGGGTTACATCGTCTAAATTACAACAAGTGAAGCAAGATAACTTCTTCCAGTGGTATTGATTCAAAGGGTTCACACATGACTACATTGTTGCCAAATTGTCGCTAAGCCCACATTTGTTGCTAAATTGTAGCTACATTGTTCCAGGTAACAATGAATAAGCCCTTCCTTCCTTACCTTGGTACCAGTGTTTCAGGTGTAATGTTACGTGGCTTGCGTAAATCTGTGATTTGCTCCAATATAATCTGATTTAGACATCTGTCTTGTCTTGTCTGTCTGTCTGTCTGTCTGTCTGTCTGTCTGTCTGTCTGTCTGTCTGTCTGTCTGTCTGATTGAATACTTTATTAGAAGTTTGCATAGGAAAAGGTACAGGACAGTACAGTTCACTGATACAAGCTCAATTAAAAGGATAAAGACCACAAGAAAGCTTTTTGGGCTTGTAAACTGGGGTCCCTTTGTACTCAATTAATACTACATTAAATGACAGATGATATGATCGTCATCTATCTATCTATCTATCTATCTATCTATCTATCTATCTATCTATCTATTTGATTTTGAGATCTATAGAATACAAAATAAAAGAATCATTCTGAAAGGTTTTATATAAAATCCTTTCTTATGGGCGTCCCTAGCACAAAATCCTTTTGCACCAGGATGGGGGGGTCCCTGGCCAAATGCATATTAATTTGGGGTTGTTCTTCTTGACATGAAAATGTTGGAGAACCACTGCTCCTAGATCCCAAACTCCCCTCTGATGATCAGTGTTCCAAACTCACAGGAATGGGTGGTTGGTGGGTGTGTGTGTAGTCCAGTGTATTGTGTATTGTTGGCTTTCAGTGTATTGCTTTCAGTGTATTGTTGGCACTGGTTGCTGTCTACACAATACACACGTGTCTGTGTATTGGCTGCTCTTACAGTGTCACTGTATGTCAATTAGTGATGCGCTTAATGCAATTAATTAGCTGTACAGGTTTCACAGGTCTTAATGGGTTAATGAGCCCTGGCAACAATGAATGTCATCTCATTTCCTTTTACATAGATGCCAGTCAACAGGTAAAGTATCAGCAGATACCAATGTACAGCTAATTAATTGCATTAAGCGCATGCACATCCCTAATTGAATCCCTAATTGACATACAGTGACACTGTGAGAGGTGCCATGGCATTGTTCCCACCTCCCATTATTTTCTGACGGTACCTAACCTTAACCCTAACCTCAGTAAAACTAAGCCTAAACCTAACCTTAATCCTAACCTCAGTAAAACTATGCCTAAACCTAACACTACCCCTAAACCTAACCCTATCCACTGGTGGACTAATGAGCAGTCGGACTTATGTGCAGTCAGACTTATGTGCAGTCCCCTTATGTTATACGTTATCAAGCCGGGAAAGCATCTGGGTCATTTTAGATATTGTTGTTTGCTGTCAATCAGACAGAAAGTCTCCATATTTAAACTTTTTTGTGGGGGTTTCTTTTCACTGTAAATGAATGCCCTACTTCAGGGGTGTCCAAACTTTTTTCAAAGGAGGCCACATTAGATAAAATGTAAACAAACAACCAAGGGGCCGACTACATCTCCTGACAAAATTTACTTTTGTTCGACTCGGAACCATAACACATTCACAGTGTCACAGACATGAGCATCGTAATTATTTAGCTATACATTGATATCTGTTGATACTTTACTTGTTGTAGCATCTTAATTACAATATTGTATTTAACGATCATCATCAATATTTAATACCAATGGTCTTTTGTCAGGTGTGTGCTCTGAACAAAACACAAATTACTTACATTACCAAATGTAACCAGACTGCAAGGTAAAAAATAGCCTTTCTTTGACCCCTTCAGAATGTGACAACAGGGAACAAGGAATCCTGACAAATTATACTATAAAATATTCTTGTTTTAGGAATGAAGCCGGGGGGGGGGGCCGTATAAGATTTGTCCTCGGGCCGCATTTCGCCCCCGGGCCGCACTTTGGACACCTCTGCCCTACTTGAACATACAACAGCATCACACAAAAGCATCAAAAGTAGCAGATCCACAAGCCTCTCGAGACAGACTCTTCAAAGGAAGAGGAACAGACCGAGAGGGCGTTCCCTTTTCTTTGACGACGGTTAGCCAGATTGCAGATCCACAAGCTCAAAAGGTGGGAAGTGACGCGTTTTGAGCTTGTCGATCTGCTACCTTTTTAATGCTTTTAAAATCTGCCTCAGGTCTAAATGGTTTAAAACATAGTGTGACGAAAGCCTAAAAAGACACGTTTTTAAGCCGTTCTTTTCTTACACCCTGAAGATTTATTTGTTTCTCTGGCACAAAAGGAGGAATGAATTGGCCCGAAACATTGGCATCGGCTGTCGGCCAAACTTGTTATTTTAAACATTGGTATCGGTTTCGACCTTGGCCCATGGTGGTGTATCCCTCAATTCAGTAACAGCTGAGTTTTTATTATAGTACCAAAATAACGCCAATTCGTCTCGGAACACTTTACAAATAGGGCAAAGCATTTGGAAACGGTGGCAAGGGAAAACGTCCCTTTTGTTGGGAAGAACCAAGCACCTGCCTTTGACTGTGAGAGACTAACAGAGAGAGAGAAAGAGGAGGGACACACAAGATGGACAGTATCATATCTTTGATATCTACTACATGTACATTGTGTATTTAGATAATGGACTGCAACAACTCACCCACTAACCCACTCGCTTTGCATATCAATTGATATTTACATTAAGTTAGGCATTTATCGGTTGCTCTGTCTTGAGCCCTACTAGTCGACAAAGGCGACTACATGAAAATGGCATGCAAAAACGATTAACTGCTTCAAGGTAACCAGGAAAGATACCAGGCAAGCCCAGCATCTAGCCTAGCAAAGGCTCTAAGGTCTGACACCGTCTCCGGTTTCTATAAATATATGGACTGCAAATACGTAGGTAGGGTGGCAATTTTCACACCCTTAAGCCCTATTGTATACTTTGTTGTATGAACGTGTTGTGCATAGAAAATAGACGATCTACAAATAGGCTGATCTGAGGCTAATCTGCTATTAAAACGTTTAAAAAGCCTACAATACATGTCCAGAATAGGGGCACCAGGTTGAAAGTGGTTAATAAATCAAGCGTTCTTGCACTATGCACACTTGAGTGTGCACCATTTTCATCAGGATGGGAACAATTATATCAGCATTTAGTACACCTGGTGCCATAGATAATGTATAGAAATAATTTGTACGCGTCTAGTAAGCTCTGAAAAAATTATTATTATTATTATATTGTAATTGTGGTGAAAATTTGGACAATTTGGTTGTAACTGTAGAAAACCGGTACATTTTAGTTACAGATAATGTGTTAGGACTTAGTTGGGACACCCAGCTTGAAACCGGGACATTCCCGGACAACGCCAGGACAGCCAGGACAGGATTTACAGCATTGTGCAGGTCTTGAGACAGTCTGTCAATATTAGTGCACACACCCTAAAGCAAACCACGGGCAGGATATTGGCACACACGACTAACATTTGCTTATATTGTTCACCTCAAAACTAATTTAACAGGACAGGGAAACCGGTGCGTGAATGAAATGAATGCCCTCCAACAAACACTGTCGAGGTGAACGTTGGTTGCACCCAAGGGAGTCGACAGTCACTAACCCAGATAACTGTCAGATAGTCAAGTCACCTAACTCAGATGATAACTGTCAGTTGGTACACAGTTAGCATTTACTAACTAAACCAGATACAGTAACTGTCTGGTGTCTTGCTCATTTTATCACATGGACCAGGTCGTGAACTGGTGACATTTTGATTTCTAGATAGCCTCTCTATCCACTAAGCTATGGCCACACACCAGGATGTGACACTTTTTGGTCGGGTTTTCCTCAATAACTCGACTAAAAGTCATAGCAAATTGTTGACTAATTTGATTGAGAGACCATCCAGAGAGTAGCCTTTTTAAGTAATGGGACTATAGGTTCAGAGGTTGAGAACTGAATTAAGATTTCTTGTGATTTCACAGTGATTTTCACAACTTCTTGAAAGTTGTAGACTTGCAGAAATAAAGGGGCATATCTAGAGTTCACAAGAGATGTACAGGAAAAAACGTAAAAGGGCATACAAAAATGACCAATCAACAAATAAAGCCTTATCAATTGGTGATTCATTGATTATGAGGAGACGTCCATTTATTTATTTATTTTTCACTAAAACTGTCGGTACAAACACGCTTGACAACCAGATCAGAGCCACATCTGGTGAACACCGGCCCTAAACCTATCCATTCCATGCAGCTGGGGTCTTCCAACATTCTTCAGGCCACTGAGCTGAGGACCCCCACCAGGGCTTGACATTAACATTTTGAGGCACTTGTCCTTCGGAGTCGGACAAGTACATTTCCCATTCACTTGTCCGGGTCATTCATTTTATCTCCCGTTTAGCATAAGAGACAATAATGGCCATGTGTAGCCGATCACTGTAATGAGTCAAATTATCATATGGATCATCAGGTGAATGGCCACATTAAATGCCAGGTGTCAGACATTGAAACGGAATGAATAACAAAAGGACTAACACCAGTCGGCCCCCCTTGCCCCCCTCCACTACATAGGGCCAGGCAGTCCATAGTCTGCAAAGTGCATACAGCACAAAGCTGCTAGGAGCATCACAGAAAAAGTGAAACCAAGAAGTCAAGTAACTTTTTAATTGTGTGTGTGCTTGTCCCGGAGTCCCGGACAACAGGACAAGCCTTAAAGTTGTACCATGTAACCTTTTTTATAAAACAAATCTTAAAATTGTCCTAACTGTTAAATCGCTAAAGTTTTAGAACACCCACTCCGTTATTTTCAGCTTCTGAAGCCTTCTCTTTATATGTTTTCTTCTTAGCAGTGACAGGGGCGGGATTTCGCGCCAAAATGACGTAATCTGCATCATCTGTATACGTTGTGTATACGTTGCCCAATCACATCGCCGATCATGCACACATGGTACACTACCGGCCAATCACAGCTTATCTGCTCTGGTCTCCAGGAAGCGCCTCCGCTTGGCTACAGTGTTTACCATGGTGAAGGATTTTAACCTCTTAATCCACAAATCCTGGCCAGAAAATTACGTTCTACCATGCGTTCTACCCCTCCACGGATTACTATCGGTCGCGGTGGTTTGCTGGCGCCGCTCCGGTGGTCCGCGGCGGTGGTCCGCGACGACTCCGGCCGAAAAACGGCCGAAAAAAGCAATACCGCTACTGACCACTAGTTGAGCAACTTACACAGTATAGCTTTAATGTCAAGCCCTGCCCACTACATACTGTATCAAATTGTGTTGCAGATAAAAAACTTTTCCATAGATTTCATAGACGGCTTGCTTCATAGACTTGTTTCATAATAGCCTGGAGTGATATCACTGCGTAGATATTAGTCTGGAACTTAGGTGTGGAAGATTAATTTCAAAGGGGGGCGGTTAAATGTCCCACTTCGAATTGTGGGCTCTGCCACTGATTGGTCACCCACAACTCTGGGGTGAGCGAAATGTAATTTTGGTGTGAGCCTGTGCTTCTTCTGAAAATGTATGAACACTTTTCAAAAGATACATTTATAGGTAACTGGAAAGTAACTATTCTGACAATTATGCAAAAATAATTGTGATTAGCTCAAATAATTGCGATCATAGTACACTTATTTAATTGTGCCATGCCAGTGGCTCAGGGGTGGAGTGGCTGCTGGAAGGTTTCCAGTTCGATCCCGGGCTCCCCCACCCCCAGAGTTAATGTTGATGTGTCCTTGAGCAAGACGCTGAACCCTTTATTGCTCCTGATGAGTTTTAGTGGGGGAGCCAATCAAGTGATTCTGCTGGTTGTAATTTTGGAATGATAATTGTTGGAGACATGTATATCTTCATTCTTGGGGTTCTCACAATGCCAAAAAAACATGTCTTCAATTTTTCTTTTTGGGTTTAGCATGTGTAATTAGCATAATTAGCCAATTAATTGCCAAAAACGGGAAATGGCAATAACTTTGCTTCTAGGTAACTTATAAAGGTGATCTAAGAGTCTAAGTCCATGTTTGTGAGGTCCAGAAATCCATATGTTACCATTGTGAAGTCATAAAACCTTTCATAATTAGCATAATCAGCTTAAATTATGCAAAAACGAGTTGAAAATCAGGAAATCGTTTCATTTTTCACATTTAGCTGACTTTGGAGAGATAATCTGAGACTCTTATTGACTAATTGAGTATGTTTACAAGTCCAGAAATTCGTATCCTGATGTAAGTAAATGCAACCTTTTGTCATTAGTATAATCTGCATACATGATTTATTAATTAGTCTGAAAGTAGGAAATTACCTGTTTCTTTTTCTGTTAGGATATCCATAGATTAATTCTTGTCATAATTAGTCAAGCAACTGCGCTTCAGCTGTGAGGGATCACAGCTGATAAAGCTAATCATAGTTATTGAAAACACCTGAATGATGCTGCTTGGACACATCACAATCGCATCATGAAGGTCACTGGAGGCTTTGTGGGCATTACTCAGAATGCTAGTGCTAGGGAAAGGATCTTCTCTGGTCGCACCAGAGCTGAGTAGACTTGCTGAAGAAGCATGCCAGATGGCTGGCACACAAACAGCTACACAAAAGGAAAACCATGACTTGTCCATTGCTGTCTGGACAAGGCAGGAAAAGAATGTACTTCGATTGAAGCATGTGATCAAGTCATCTTTGAATCCTCTAACATATGATGGCAAAGACCTACCCAATATCATCACAAAAGTTGTGATGCCACCCCACGTGGAGAAAGATGTATGCAGCCAAGACGAAATTGGCCAGCAGAACTATGTTGCTTTTGTGAAAGCGCGCATTAACAAAAATGAAGTCAGTGTCTGGGCCAGAATGAAAAAGGTTCAACTGAAGATGTGGAAGAGTGCAGGAAAAGTTGTGAAACACAAGCTCACTGACCAGGTGGTGGAATTGAAGGATGACAGGTCATTGTTTGCTCGAATGCTGATTGTTGCTCGATCACGGTCAGAGATCAACCTCAAAGAAGCCATTGGCCAGCACGAGTTCACTGCCAAACCACATGCTCTCTTCACAGTGACTGGTGAGCTTCGGCCCTACACAGACAAGAGCAAGCTCATGACCATTCTCGAGGAGCTGCAGAATGAGAAGAGGACTGGTGACATTGGTGTTGATCAGCAACCACAGAGTGCTGCCACTGACAGTTGTCCCCTGCCATCTAAGAGTGTAAGTGTCATAGATGGAATGGCATTGGTAGAGGCCATGGGAAAGCCATAATGGATCAAGATATGTTCCCAGTGGGCTGACCACTTGATAGCCATACTGGACAGGAAGACCAAAAAACATAGTGAGACCCATGTAGTATTTGACCACTATGATATTGCATCTTCACTGAAGGAGGCCACGCGTATGCGATGCCAGGGTGGCAAGCCCCCTACCACTTATCATGTGGAAGACAACACACCGATAGGGAAGGTGTCTGAAAAACAGTTCTTGTCAGGTATCCACACCAAAGATGAGCTGACTGTCTGCAAGATGTCCAGGCAAGATGTCCACTCAAACTATATCGATGTAAAACATCTCCACAGCTCACAGGAAGAGGCTGACACAAGGATAATCCTGCACAGCCTGGATGCTGTCCAAAGAGGGGCAACACAGCTATACATTGAGTCCCCGGACACTGATGTCTTTGTTCTTGCAATCCGACGGTACAATCAGCTGTGCAAGGACACCTATTTCATCACCGGTGTGGGAAACAAAAAACGTATCATCTCACTTGAGCCAGTAGTGCAGGCACTGGGTGAAACGAGGACTTCAGTCTTACCAGGGTTCCATGCCTTCACTGGAGCTGACCAGACAGGCCATTTTGCTGGAAAGGGAAAGTTAACCTGTTGGCAAGCCCTAAACCGGTGTCCTGTGGAGGTGGTATCTGCATTTGCTACTCTAAGTACTTCAAAAAAGCTCAGTTCTGACACAGAAAAAAAGATTTAAGCATTTGTTTGCCAGCTGTACGAGCCCGGTACAAATCTTGTGGATGTTGGTGAACTCAGGTGGAGGTTATTCACAAAGAAACAATTATAAGCAGAGAAGCTGCCACCTACACAAAGAGCATTACATCAAGCCATTGCCCGTGCCCATTACCAGGCAATGGTATGGTATCAGGACCACGTACCTAACCCACAGATGCCACCAGCAACTGAATATGGATGGGAGGCTGAGGGAGATCATCTGGTGCCAGTCACAACACGGGATCCCCCAGCTCCAGCCACCATTACTCAACTGATCAAATGTGGCTGCAAGAAATCCCAGTGCATGTCACATTGTTCTTGTCGATCTCAAAATTTGAACTGCTCCGAGATGTGCATGTGTGGGGAAGATGAAGAGGTGTGTTGTAATGTAAGCAAGGCACAACTGTTGGGGATTGACGATGACGAAGATGGAGACCCTTCTATTTAAATGTGTTTACAGAACTTTCTGTACATATTAGTATAAACAATCGGATAATTCTGTGACCATTTCTCATATTGTTCTTTATTTTATATGAGGGATATGTAAAGAAATATAGCTATTTCTGGTTTCGGTGTGATTATTACATAATTATTACACAGACAAAAGGTTGCATGATTCATGTATAGGATAATAATAATTCCTGGACTTGTAAACATACATCTTAGAGTCTGTGAGAAGCTTTCAAAGTTGACTAAAACAAAGAAATGCAGCAATTTGCTTATTTTCACCTCGTTTTTGCATAATGTATGCTAATTATGCTAATTAGGAAAGGTTGTATGACTTCACAATGGTAACAGATGAGTTTCTGGACCTCACAAACATGGACTTAGACTCTTAGATCACCTTTATAAGTTACCCAGAAGCAAAGTTATTGCTATTTACTGTTTTTGGCAATTAATTGGCTAATTATGCTAATTACACATGCTAAACCCAAAAAGAAAAATTGAAGACATGTTTTTTTGGCATTGTGAGAACCCCAAGAATGAAGATATACATGTCTCCAACAATTATCATTCCAAAATTACAAAAATTGATAGGCTCCTCTACTATTTGGTGCCTTCCATGGTTTCCTCTGTCATCAGTGTATGAATGTGTGAATGTTAATGCACAATCTATGTAAAGCGCCTTGGATAAAGGCGCTATATAAATGCAACTTTTATGCCTACCCATAGTTGACACTTATAGCAGAGAGGGGAGAATGACTGTAGTTTGTGGTGTCTGAGGAGCTTTCAGTTTCCTCCCTAGATGATACATAGAGAGAGAGCATTGACAGACGGATCACAACCATGTATGAATCATTGCTTCTACTGACAAATACACGGTGAGGCTAAAGAGACAAGAGTATATTCCTTTAATGTACAACGTACTTGATGTATTACTTGCTGACAACCCAAATAAGATGTCATTCTGCATTGATGGTGACATTGCTGTCGCTGAGAAGTCATTGTTCGACTCTTACTTTGATTGATGATAGCCATGTCCTTTCAGATGACTGGATTAAAAACATACAGGCTGTCGTTGATGATGTCATTAATGGCGATGATTCGGGTAATCGTCTTTAATCTACAACTGGACCCCCCCCCCCCCAGCTCCAAACTGTTGTATCAACGTTGGGTCCAGGGACCACAAGAGTTCAAAATGTACCCTGTGTGGAGTTTTATTTATACACTCTCAGAGTTCAATAAACACTGAGGATTTGTGATTGCAGATTGGGGTCCCATTGGCAGAGATGATAAATGGTATCAAATGGGGGTCCGTGGCCTAACGCATATCAAACTGGGAGTCCTTGAAATCAAAAGGTTGAGAATTGCTGGCTTAAACCTTCAGCTGCTCTAAAACGTTCTGGGTTAAATGGTAAATTAATGGTGCATTTCGTCGCTGTTGGGTGGGAACCTCATTATGTCCAAAACTGTTACTTTTCAGGAAATGGAAAAAAATCACCCGTGTTAATTTTTTTTCTGTTTAAGAACCTGTGTTTCAATGGTTCCAATGTAGTTATTATTTAGTTGCACGCTCTTTCTTCTTAATACTTTTCATTGGTTAAATATTTATAAAATCCACAGACAGAAGCACGGTTTTATTTAATTTATATTTTGCTAAAGTTGATAGGAAAAAAATGCCTAAATTGGTTGACACTGTACTGTAGTGTGAGGAAGTATTAATTCATGAACATGTTGAAATATGGAGGTACGAGGCTTCTGCCTGACAGCATCTATTTACTGTTTATAGTTGACATTTAGTATTCACATTTAGCTTCACTTCCCAATGTAAAGCGCTTTGAGTCTGCAACTTGCTTAGAAAAGTGCTATAAAAATGCTATCCATTATTATTATAGGCTGAGCATGACCATAACAAGGGCTTGCTTTGTTACCTAGATAGCGTCTTTCAGGAGATGAGTCAGTGGATTAGAAAAACATAACGCTCAGATTATGTCATTAATCGATGGTGATGTTTCTGGACTGGTAAACGTTTGGCCTACTGTAAATCGCTGTGGGCTGAGCCATACCATAACGAGGGTTTGCTGACCCATCAGTGTCCTGATGATGTGATCTGTCACTCAGTCACTCTGCCGTGACTCATTTGTTCAGTTTTGTCAATTTGCTAAGATCTCGTTCTCTTCCAAGCAGTCATGTGCTTCCATGTTCCTTTGGTGTTGCTAAAGAGATGCAGGAACACACTGTCCCCACCATTACCATTAATGAAAGACTTCCACCCCCATAATGAAGCACCGAGGGAAAAACAAAGCTGGTTCGTAGGTGGTGGAAATTGGAAAGAGGGGAGGTGTTGGCTCACCGTAAGTCAGGAAATTGCAAAACGCAACCGGTAGTAAAGTGGGCCAAGAGATGAGCTCTCCGGGGTCCATATTAAGATTCATAAAGACACAATGTTCCTGAACCAAGTCAAGGAAACAAGCTCATTAACCGTGACTGCAGAGAATTAAGTGAATTCATGAGTGCCACGGCGTTCACAGTCACACACAGGTCATGTACTGCTTAAAAAAAGCAATCTAAAAATGTCTTGCTGGCATCTTCCTGCCCTTAAAAGGTAAAAGAGAGATTTCTTCTAAAACAATATTTATTTTATCTTCACTTGGCCGATTGTCTGGGGTCAGTGGATGCAAGAAGCAGATTTGTGCGTGTAAACACCAGTGTTCCACAGTCAGGATGTGAGGTGGTCCGGTCGTCTTCATCCTAGCTGGTACAGAACGGCTCATCCTGTAAACCAGCGGTTCAATAATATTTATCTGTGGAACAGAGCCAAACTAAATTTAACCCATTCAGGCCTAGAATTATTGAATGCTTTAACTATTGAAAAATAGCAGATATACAAGCTCACAGCGCGGCACCGAGTGCCGCGCTGCGAGCTTGTAGATCTGCTATTTTTGAAAAATCGTGAAAATTTGAATTTTGACCCGATTCTATAAGTAAAGTGTCTTTTGAATCCTTCTAAGGTTTTTTGAAAAACATGTTTCTATGTCAGCAATCTGGCCAGCCATCGTCAAAGAAAAGGTCCTTTTCACTTCAACTGGAGCTCAGTTAGTCTGTTCTTGAGAGACTACTATGTCAGTGGTTCTCAAACCTTTTCATGAGAAGGACCCCCAAAATGATATTTATTTGGCCACGGACCCCCATCTCAAAATATTTAGTTCCAGGGACCACCCAGAAGCAAAATTTGAGTTACAAATGTTCACACATACACACACACACACACACACACACACACACACACACACACACACACACACACACACACACACACACACACACACACATACACACACACACACACACACACACACACAAAACAAATTGACCCTGAAAATGTGTGCAAATCTTTGAATATATGTATTTTCAAAGTGAACGTTTGTAACTCAAATTTTGCTTCTGGGTGGTCCCTGGAACTAAATATTTTGAGATGGGGGTCCGTGGCCAAATAAATATCATTTTGGGGGTCCTTCACATGAAAAGGTTTGAGAACCACTGACATAGTAGTGACTAACTGAGCTCCAGTTGAGTGAAAAGGACCTTTTCTTTGACGATGGCTGGCCAGATTGCTGACATAGAAACATAACAAATAACCTTAGAAGGATTCAAAAGACACTTACAGAATTAGGTCAAAATTCTAATTTTCACATTTAAAAAAAAATAGCAGATCTACAAGCTAGTGCCGCGCTGCGAGCTTGTAGATCTGCTATTTTTCAATAGTTAAAGCATAAAATAATGATACACAATAATGTGTACCCGTTCTAAATGGGTTGTTAATGCCTCAACTCCTACGTTCCAAGTGCTTGTCAGGGTGGGGGGTCCCCAGTCCCAATATGATTATTTTGGGGGGTCAGGAACTGAAAAGGTTGAGAGCCAGTGCCGTAAACAACCACAGGGGTCTGTAGTAATGCCTTCCATATCCTGCCAGGCTAATGCCCCTAATGCCAACGGGCACAGGATTGTGTGTGGTTATGGAAAGAATGCTTGGTTAGAGAAATGAAACGATTTATTGATTGATCACTCAACAGAAAATGTATAGAATAAAATGTCTAATCAAGTAATTGCTTCAGTGATTGATCTAAATATTTATAGTTCCAACTTAACCAATCGCCAGGATGTATCTTTATCAATCATCTCTCGTGACTTTGACTTGAGCGTACGATAAGCTCAGATCTCAAGTCTGGTCTGAGCTTGTGTAGGATTTGTCTACACCAGTTTGTTCCAACGTAGAAGTGTGTGTGTGTGTGTGTGTGTGTGTGTGTGTGTGTGTGTGTGTGTGTGTGTGTGTGTGTGTGTGTGTGTGTGTGTGTGTGTGTGTGTGTGTGTGTGTGTGTGTGTGTGTGTGTGTGTGTGTGTGTGTGTGTGTGTGTGTGTGTGTGTGTGTGTGTGTAGTCGGGCGTGGACATGACGGGCAGCAAGGCGGTCGGGGGAAACTCTTCTTATTGGCTTTCCATGCGTTGGTCGTATTCCGATTGTTAATGTTGTTAAATCTGGGTGTTTCGAGAATATTTAAGGCCAAGGTATGGCTGTCACGGTTACATACGATGCATATGATACATACTTTCTGTTTGGGTTTCATAATCAGACAAACATTGCACAAGGCATATATGACAAATGACTTACAGTAAATATACAAAGAAATTACGGACCGAGGAAAATGTAAAATGTCAAGCTTACAACACATCACTTTGTGATGTGTTGTAAGCTTATGTTGTAAGCCATTTCTGCTATTTCTGGAAAACGTTTGAAGATGTATGCATTTTTTTTTAAACATGATGGAAATGATTATGCAAAATATTTGTTATCTCAAATAATTGCAATTAGGCGATTATGTAATAATTGTGACAGGCCTAGGCCAAGGGTGTCTTGTTTAAATGACGGTCGGTTTCAGCCGTGAGATTTATCAAAAGATTAGACTAAATGTATGCTGAGATTGGCTGTATAGGTCCCCAGACCCCATTTAGCCCCCTTTCCACTGACATGGCCCAACACCACACCACATGTGCCAGGTTTTCCACTACAAGGACCTGGGTAGAGCGTTGTGAAAGTGGTACTAAACGTGCTACTAAAAAACTATCCGATCTAGAGTAGGTCTGAGCTAGGTCAAACAGGGCCAAACATTTTATAATGACTGATAACTCACTGACTTTTTATTTAGATCACCAGGATATAGTTGTAATACATGATGATAGATTCTATTGTGTTTACAACCACTATTATAATCGATTGTAGTGTATTATAATTACCATAGTAATAGATTAATACTTTATAGTGTATCATAATTAGGATAGTTGTAATACAAATTTATATTGTATTATAATCACAGTTAAAAGGGTCAATTTGTTTTTGGGTACTAATGGAAAATGTTGATATTCTTACGTGGTGTGCGGTGTAGTGTCTTGTGGTGTGTCTGGAGAGATATGAAGGAGGATGGGTGGGCCGGGGTGTAGCAGAGGTCCAGGGGTCTTGTGAAGTGGGGTGGGGGTTATTGAAGGTGGTGGAGACCAAACGAGCCAAAGCGGCGGTGGGTGGGGTGTGGGCCCCCTCCACAGGAAGCCCTCCCACCCTCTCACTACTTCCTCCTCCCCGCATTGCGTCAGCGGCCGCGATTATTTCACCGCATGCATGGCAGCGCTCACTGGAAGAAATGTGCACACAGATGTGAGTGTTTTTGGAAGGGGATGAGGAGAGGTGTGTGTGTGTGTGTGTGTGTGTGTGTGTGTGTGTGTGTGTGTGTGTGTGTGTGTGTGTGTGTGTGTGTGTGTGTGTGTGTGTGTGTGTGTGTGTGTGTGTGTGTGTGTGTGTGTGTGTGTGTGTGTGTGTGTGTGTGTGTGTGTGTGTGTGTGTGTGTGTGTCGTTTGGCTTGTATTTCTATACTTGTGAGGGTTTGCACAAGTAGAGTATTGGGCATTCACCGAATATCAAAGTCACTAAGGTTCGTCCCGGGGACCTTCAGAAGGCCCTTGTTTGAGGATCTGAGAGATCTTGAGTTAGGTTTAGGGGGCAGTAAGTCCATGATGTACAGCGGGGCCAGCCCATGCAATGCTTTATAAGTAATTAAAAGTATTTTAAAATCTATTCTGGCTTTAATGGGTACATTGGGTAGCCAGTGGAGTGATTTTAACACCGGGGTGATGTGTGCTCTACGGTTGGTGTTGGTGAGGATTCTGGCTGCAGTATTTTGTAGTACTGCAGCCAGAACACCCACAACGCATGGATTAGGCGTTTAGAAGCTATGTTTACAGGTTGGAGAGTTATGTCTGATTTATACTTAGTTGCACGCCGGTGTTGTCGTGCACCAAAAATATCCGATCTACAAAATCATTAGAATAGGCATTCATAAAACAGCCTTCCTAAAATGTCTTATGTCCCCACAAGTACAGTAGTAATAAGAAACTGTGTGTGAGTGTGTTGAAAATATTTTTCATTTCCCAAAAAGGGCATGCTGCACGGAGGCTCAGAGCCTGTGTGAGCAGAAATAGTTTAGCCGTGGAGTAGCGTGAAGGTTTTTCTTTTTTAAATTATCCCCAAATAGGTAATGGCAGCGTCTCACAGGAGGGGAGTAAATTGGACGCCGGACAGAGAGACCCACCGCCATGTCGGTTTATGATTCATGGTTCGATTTACAAGCTCGTATTCATTTGCCAAAAATATCGTGCCCTTATCCTGTAAATCGAGCTGCAGGATTTGGGCCCTGAGCCCAGTGCAGTGGGACGCTAGCCTGTCATCTTCACCCATGCATTACATCAGTGTTGTTTTTGACAGCAAATTTTGATTTAGTTTTACTCATAGTCTTTTGAATATTGTCATTTAGTTTTAGTCTCATTTTAGTCGACTAAATATAAGATTTTAGGCGGCGATTTAGTCAGCTGAAATGTATTTTGGCAGGCCTTGATGGCATCGTAATGACTGATTTTACACTTGGTTGTGTGCTGAAAATAGCTGATCTACAAGCTCACAACGCGTCGCGCTGCAACAACACCTGAGAGCAACCAAACATAAAATGACTCTCTTCTCCACTAGTCCCTCGTTAACGTTTTAATCTAGTTTTAATTTTGTTGACGAAATTGTTAGTATATTTAGTCTTAGTTTTAGTCATCACATCTTAGTTTTTATTTCGTTTTCATCAGTGTAAAAAACGCAGTCGACAAACATTTTTCGTCATAGTTTTAGTCGACGAAATCAACACTGCATTACATGTGTCATGTTTTTATTTTCTTGATAGTCAGAGTGCCTTATCAACATGCATTGATTTTAATTATCACAAAATAGAACACATTTTGGTTGTCCACAACCTTTCTTTGTTCTGTTCTTTTGAAATATTTTCTTTCACATCAGGATGTAATGATCATTAAAGGCTCAATACAGTGTTAATTTTGTCGACTAAGACTAAGACTAAAAGACTACAAGATTTTGATATTTTGTCGATAGACTAAAACTAGACTAAAACAGTCCCAAAAGACTAAGACTAAGACTAATGCCTCATTCACACTACAGATATATAGTTGAACGTTTAGCTTGGTAATTCAATGTAATCTCAATGGAAACCAGCTTTAAAGCTTTCAAAGCTTTGCTTGGAGCGTCTCCTGTATCTTTAAAGCTGGTTTCCATTGAGATTACATTGAATTACCAAGCTAAACGTTCAACTATATATCTGTAGTGTGAATGAGGCTTAAGACTGTTATTTGTGTTATTCAAAAGACTAAGACTAAATCTAAGTCTAAGACTAATAGCTGTAAAAAATGACACTGGCATGTAACTGCAATGAAATTAAAGGCAAATACACATTTCATTTATGGTTTATTTTGACCAAGTAACAGGCAGTAGAAGACAATGACTTGTTCATAATTATGTGGTTATATTAGGCTAAAAAACCTATCCTAAAAGACGAAGACTAAAAGTCTAAGACTAATACCAAAAGACTAAGACTAAGACTAAAATGTTTTGATATTTAGTCGACTAAGAATAGACCAGACAAAAATTATTTCAGAAGACTAAGACAGGACTAAGACTAAATGGTGTGTTATTCAAAAGACTAAGACTAAGACTAAATCAAAATTTGCTGAAAAAATTAACACTGGCTCAATAGAGCGATAACCGCACCTATTTCCTAGAGTTCCTTCCCAGCCAAGAGTTCAGAGTTTGAATGAATGTAGATTTTTTTTGCAGCAATGAAATGACTCTAGGAATTATGCTCACGTCACATAATCTTGAAAGCCATAGAACACATCATTTGAGACGCCTGGGACCTGCTACTATAAATAACACTTAATTTAGTAACTTAACAAGTCTTAATATTGTAATTATGTATTATGTATTATGTCAAATCACAGGTTTAGAGGTGCTACGTTCACACAAGTCTTAATTCTGCAACTAATAAGTATTGATATTGTCTTAACCCTGCACTTAAATCTTAATACTGTCGGCCATTGAGCGGATTGGCTGCAGCAGTTCAGGGCGAAGTGCCTTGCTCAAGGATACCTGGGAATGGTGAGCGTTAACTCAATTCACATTTGACCATGGCAGTCCGGAGGAATTGAACCAGCAACCTTGTGGTCACAAGCACACTCCTGTAACCCGGAGGCCACCGCTGCCTCTTCCCACTGTGAAGTGACTGTAATCCTTCCCTGCTGCTGTGTGTATATTATAGAGGCTTGTTGTGGTCGGGTCACAGATCTAGAACACAAATCCAGAGGAAGAGGTGTAACCCAGTAAAAAGATTGGTGTGTGTGTGTGTGTGTGTGTGTGTGTGTGTGTGTGTGTATAATGGCATCGTTCCAGACCTAACATTCCACTACCGTTCCGTAATATAACAGTCTACAGTACGGAGTACAGAATGTACTCTTTTTCCTCAGCCAAGGAGCACATGGTGTTTACATAGCGCTTCTAATATTTCTACTCACTGTTCACACACTCACTCTTTCTCTCTCTCTCTCTCTTGTATTTTTCCAGATTGGATATCTACAGGAAAGTGCCAAAAGATCTCACACAGCCCACGTACACAGGAGCATGCAGTGAGTAGCCGCCTTTCACCTGGGCCTCCTGGTTGATAATGCATTAGGTCTTGATGAATTGAACACATATTGTAGGACCACAATGTAAACAAAGTCGCCAGGGCGTTTTTGTGTTAACCTTTTAGCCATAATGTCTTAGTGTACCACATGCTGTTCATGTTTCTGACTAATGAAGTATTCAATTGCAAGCAGTGGTGTGATATGGATTTTAGAAGTGGCGCCCCTCTAAATTTGTGACGTGATGATTCATGTGCGTGCATGTGAGGCGCGCGTGCGTGCAGCTAAATAAGTCTGGGCTCACCGAGCCCAACCGAGCCCACGGCAGTCACCCCTGATTGCAAGCCATGGACCAATCTACACATGCACATTCCTCAGTGTTAATTTGTACATGAACATTGGAACCCCCTCAAGGACCCCTAGGGGTCCCTGGTCCTCATGTTGACAATCAATATGCCAACACAAAATGTCTAAAACTCTTATGTTGTGTTTTCTCATTTCTAGGCCCCAGAAAGTCGTAAACACAGTGAAATTTTACGATTTTTTAAATCAGTCTCTGAGGTCTTAGAAACTGTTTTCTTGTTGCACTGAAACCCTAGTTTGAAATGCACCGGGCCCACGCAGTTGTTAGTTTTTAGTACCTCTCGCAGCAGGGCTCGAAAGCCTAATTTATGGTTGGACAAGTTGGTGTGGAGCGACACGTCGCACCACCTGTCTAACAACGTTCACACCGCCTGTGACTCGCCGACCGCCTCACCACGAAATGTAAACAGGAAGTGAAATGTGGTCTCTCTTGTGCATCTCGTCTTCACGAGATATGCAACACCGTAGGTGGACGCCTTCCTCTTCACGCTTTTGGTCATTTGTGCAACTTGTCGTTCAACACTTGAAAGCATAAATGTGCATTAAGAATGGCTATACTTCTGTTGATCAGGCTGTCGACCAGTCTTTCTATCCATCTGTCCGTCCATCCAGGCCACCCATGCCCAAAAAGTCAATTTTGCACACAGGATATCTCATAATGTAATTGCAATAGACTGAATAGACAGGATGGATTAAAAAACGCACTCATAGTAATAGCAACAAACAAGCTAGAGGCCTTAAGCGCTCTACAGACGGACAGCGGTTGCCGCCGGGGCTCCCGCTTGGATCTGCGAGGACCGCGCCGCGGTGATACTAACACACTCGCTCTTTGAGTAAACGCTGCGCGGTATTTCACAAAGATGAACACAATCCATCTCTCACCGCCCGCGTACGCATGCACAAACGAGCACGCTCGCGGGGATTTTCACGGGACTGCGCCCGCTCGCCTCGCCGCCTCTAAACTTCGCTGCGCGGACGAAATAGCCGCCCGCCTCTCATTGAAAATTAATTACTAGCAGGCGGTGACCGCGTACCGTCTGGAATCCCCTTTAGTCTTGTTCCAAGTCGAAACATAAGTTAGTCTTTTTTGTATTGCTTGTCATGAGGTTTGCCATGTTAACTTTGACAAAATTGGCCATTGCTCTACATATTTAATATGCATAGAGAATTAAAAACATTGTGTTGCCCACAGCCATAAAGAAAGACTCCAAGCACTGTTGGTTTAAGAAAGCCAGTAAGCCCTTGCGTGTCTGTACTGTAAGTAAAATGGAAGAAACCATTAGCCCCAGGTAGAGAGTGATTAAATGCTTTACTGGAACAGGTTGTATTGTTCCAGAAGCTCAGTAGTATTTTAGGTACTTACGGTACCTGTCACAGTGAGGGGGCGGGCCCTGGCGTAGTTTCTAGGAATGTCATTAACCAGGAATGTTAATGACAAGACCCTTTTCATCTTAGCCGCAGGAAATTAAAAAAAGCTTGTCACCGGAAATCTGAAACCAGTGTTTCCTGAAAAGTCACATTTTTCTATTAGTTGTCAATAAGTAATCGACGTATACTCATCGTATTGATTATAACCTGCCTGGCAGGATACTGACTATTTGACGATCACAGTTTCAGTTTCACAATCGGTTGTTTATTTTGATTATTCATCAGGCCCAGCCCAGGTGATAAAGCGGTTTGTTTACTCTGATTGTCACACGCTGTCAGTGTAGATTTCCTCTGACCAAAAAAAACAACCCCAAATCTGTAAATTGATCTTGATCAGTAACGTGTAAATGTCCTGGAGATGTTTCCATTGACTTATCAGCGGTGCTGGTTGAATAAATACGACCCAAATTGGGCGTTGTTCCTGTATGTTGTCAACTACTCCCTTCCTGCCTGGTTTACATTAAAAGTCCACCGCCTCGGGCTGAGAGCACTGGGTTGATTCGAGGTATTTAGGTTAGAGTTACTGCCAAAAGTTACTCAGGTCAACTCGTACTACTGTATACGCTGTATACGGTAAATATTGTAAAAAAGATTAAACATTTAAAAAAGTGTAAAAAAGATATAATTCATAAATAAAAAGGACAAATATTTTCCATCTACAAATCAATGAGTTAAAGCCAAAGGACAACTTTGTTTTTTTACAACAAGGGTTCATATTTTAGATTGTAATTAAAGAAAAGTGTTAAAATGTTTTCGTTTACTGCTTTCTATTTTAGCGATTTTAACGATTTAGATTTCAGTGCGTGGGGGCATGCATAAAAGTGGCTTCATGTATTTTTAGACACAATAAGCCATTACCAAGATACACTGCAATCTTTCATGGGCAGATGTGACTTATGGGGGCTAGTAGTGTTACTGTAAATAGTAATAAAGAAATCACTGTCTTATTGTGTCTAAAAATATATGTTTAGCTACTTGTGTTCATGCCCCAGTCATAACGGTCATATTTTCTTTAAAATATGAACCCTTGTTGTAAAAAAACGAAGTTGTCTTTTAAGAAATGTCCAATTTACACGTTCAAAACAATCCCAAATTGGGCCTTTTAAAGTGGCCTACACACATTTTGTTGTCTTGAGCAGTGTTTCTCAAAGTGAAACCCCCAGGGGTCCTTGAGGTGGGTTCTGGGGGTCCGCAGTAAGAAAGGTGAGACTACTACAGACTGTAAGGCAAGCACACAGACATAATTTCCACCCCCCGTTGGCCCCTTCACAAAAGGTCAAATGTTTGACTTCTGGCATTTTGTTATTCTTTGCAGGTCACATTCCACAGAGTTCAGTTTAATAAACTTGTTCGTCCTGGCGTCGCTCTATTTTTGGCAATGTCATTATCTCATACACCAGGGGTCTTCAGCAGGGGGTCCGGGACCCCTAGGGGGTCCTCAGAGTTACTACAGGGGGGCCGCCAAATCTTTGTGTAACTTGAACCCTCGCATCCCTTTTCAGAGGAGAACTTTAGCCAAAAATAGCCAATCTACAAGCTCTCAACACCTCGTGCTGCGAGGCGTTTAGAGCTTGTAGATCGGCCATTTTTTGTATAGAGGTAAAAATCAGACCAAGTACAGAGTGAAAGGTCAAATTTACTAAGCATCGACGATTTAAGTGGTTAAATGTATTAAAAACACTCACATGAATCCAACATATACTGATGACAAACAAGTCGATGAAAATCTGCAACACAATTTTATACAATATTTATCTCCCTCTCAGCTAAGGGGTCCTTGGCCTGAAAACGTTGAAGACCCCTGTCAGTATGCTGTATTTCCAGTGCCCAAGAGTTGAGTTTTGGGTGTTGAAGATATTATCTCATTAATCAAACTTATGCTTCTCATCATGACATAATGACATGTCATGATTAGGGCTGTCACAATTATTACATAATCGTCTAATCGCAATTATTTGAGGTAATCGTCATAATCGTTTCCATGTTGAGAAATGTTAATATAGTTTCAAACACTTTCAAAAAGTAGTGGAAATAGCAGATCTACAAGCTCACAACGCGTTGCATCGCGACGCGTTGTGAGCTTGTAGATCGGCTATTTGTATGTCAGTAATTTCTTTGTATATTTAGGTTGTGTCATAATTGCCATGTGCAACTTCAAAGCCTAAAAGCCAAACAGAAATGTAATTGTCAACGACGAAAATACAATTAAATCGTTAATCGCAATTATTTGAGTGACAATTAATCGTCATGTAAAATGTTATAATCGTGACAGCCCTAGTTATGATGAACAAACATGACATGAGCAAACATGACATGATGTTTGCTGGGATCATTTGTACGATCACAATCAGATCGGATATCAAAGTGATGAGGGTCCCTGGCACAAAGGCGGCCAAATACAATGCAATTTGAAATAATCTTTGTTTGTAAGACATTTCGTGAACATGTCATAATTATTCGGCTCGTGCCTGTCATTTTAATCCATCTCAAACCAGACCACACGGAAGGATGAGTCAGCTTTCTTTTTTTCCCGTCATGTTTACATCACACCTACGCTGTGTGAGATCTTTTATATTTCTTACTGTAAATGATTTGTGGTTGTTTTCTGTTGTCTTGTCAATATTTCCATTGTGGAGCCAGGTTAGGATCAGTAAGTAATTACTGTGTGATCTGCACGTAATCCCCTTTACTCAGAACCTTGGAGGCCTGCGGACAATTATGCGTCTCTTTGATGAAGCTGGATTGGTGGCCGATGTGTCACTGGTGACGCTCTCTATTGTTTGTGTCTTAGTTAAACATTACCTTCTGCAAAGCCTCAGCCGGCGCGCTGCGCCGTGACTGAAAAGTTACTGAAGTACATTTACTCAAGTACTATTGTACCTAAAAGTAAAGATTTTAGGTGCTTTACTTTACTTGAATGTTTCCTTTTTAGCCATACATTAAACTTCTGATACACTACATTTTGAAGGTAAATATTGTACTTTTGATTTCACTAAAATTACATTTTGGAGGTAAATATTTTACTTTTGACTTCACTAAAATTACATTTTGGAGGTAAATATTGTACTTTTGACTTCACTAAAATTACTTACAGGTTTAGACTTTATTGAGCTTGTATATGAGCTTGCAGATCTGATATTTTATTGTTGACACAGTGACTTGAATTATAACAAATCTTTTTTTTTTTTAAATACTTTTGTACTATTAGTCAAGTAAAACTGAAGGGCCACTATAGCTACTGTATAACTGTAAAAGTATAGTTTTAAAAGTCGTCAAGTGGATGGCAGTGTTCATAGTGTATCGTGCTTGGTGGGATGGTGCTTAAACTTGAGTATTTCCACATTGGTATTACTACCTTTACTAAAGTAAATAAAGAAGTACTCCTACTCCGTCAGCAGGCTGTCCTGTGACGCCCTCTAGACCACAGGGCCGGCTCACGTGATGTTCAGATCCTAGCCAGGATACCGTTGCCACGTAAACAAGCTTCACACCTGCTGAGTGTGAGCTGTGTGTGTGTTTGCATTACACTATCCTTGTGAGGACCAAATGTACCCACAAGTATTGTAGAATTGAAAGAAAATGAAATTGTGAGGACCGTTTTTTCTGATCCACACATTTTTATTATTGAAATCAGAGGTTAGGATCCGGATTATACACTCATAGCTTAGATTTAGGGGTTGGAAATGGAGTTACACATGATTTATTTGGTATACTTAGTTGCGTGCCTGTGTCATGCATGCACGGTTCAAATGGTTGAACTATAAGCTCCCGACGTGTCGCAGCTGCCACACGTTGTGAGCTTGTAGATCTGCTATTTTTCTGGCAAAATGTATTAATTCGCTCTCCAAGATTGTTTGTCCCGATTGTCCCCACAAGTATAGTAATAGAAACGTGTGTGTGTGACTCTAGTGTGTATGCATCTCTTGCCAGATCAACCGCAGTTACGTAGGCTCGGATCTTTTACTCCTATATATAACTTGGGAAAAGTATGACGTTTTATATGGCTGTTATTTTTTTAAATACATAATTAGATTAAATTAACTAGACAGCCTGAGCTGTTGTCAATTATATACATCCCCCTTTTCCCTCGGTTCAAAGCATTGGTGGAAAGTAACTGAGAATTTGCTGAAGTACATTGAGTATTTCCATTTAGTTTAAACATACTCTCAGACGCAATTGTTGTACTTTTTACCTACTCCACTACACTTACAGTATTTGACAGCTTTAGTTACTAGTTGCATTGGAGTCGAGATTTTGTTGTAATATTCCAAAACATACATTAACCACTTCAGCCCTATTTTATAAAGAGGTGATTTGTAGATCTGCTATTTTCAAAAACATGCAACAAATCTTGAAAACATTGCTGTACTTTTACTTTCGTACTGTATTTGTATTGCAGGTCTTTTACTAATACCACAGTATTTTTATGTTGTGGCGTTGCTACTTTTACTTTACTAAATGATCTGAGTACTTCTTTCACCACAAGTTTGTTTGTTGTTGTTGTCAACGTCTTCATTTGGTCTCTTCCTCTATCGTGGCGTAGTTCGGTGCTCTGCCGTCAGTGCTCTGTTTGGTCTAGGTGGTTATCTGGTCTAGGTGGTTGTCTGGACGTGAGTTTTGCCCCCGGGAAACCCAAATTGACCTGTTTGTAAAGGCTTACGTTGGCGCATGAGATCACCCCTCTGAAAGGAGATATGCTGTAATGGCCGCCCGGTGCATTGGCATCCGACCGTATTCACCAAAGGAGGCTCTTTAAAAAGCAGTGTAATGGCATGCTTAACACCGCCTGTAAAACGGGGCTATTTTTACAGAAATTTTTTTTATGACTCTGCTGTGATTTTTAATTGAGGTCAATGGCTTGGATCAGCCTTCCCCAAATGGCCTTGCACTGTGTGACTCATTTGCTTTTGGCCGGTGCTCTGAGATTGGATTATTAAGTCCAAAACAACATGTTTAGCCCACCGAGGCTCAAGGGTAAGAGCAGTTGTTTCCAAAACATTTTCATGACAAGGACCCACCAAATTGATATGTGATTGGCCGTGTGTGGACCCCCATATGAAAAGATTTGGTGTCAGGGACCCCCAGAAGAGAAGATTTGTGTTTTTCTAAATTATTCCATCCTTTTCACTACTTTGAGAATCACTGACCAGATATTTATTTGACTCCAGATGATATTTGTCCAACTACAAATCCAGAATGATATTTGTCTAACTCCAGATGATATTTATTTTGTCCAACTACAAATCCAGATAATATTTGTCTGACTCCAGATCCAGATTACATTAGTTTTACTCAAGATTATATTTGTCTAACTCCAGATCCAGTTTATTAATGGTCTAACTCCAGTCCTTGTCTTCCACAGTATCCATCCTCTGCTGTGTGTTCATGTTGTTCCTGTTCCTGTCAGAGCTGACGGGATTCATAGCCACTGAAATGTAGGTACACACACACACACACACACACACACACACACACACACACACACACACACACACACACACACACACACACACACACAGAACATGGTCATTGTCAGGTGTAAAACTTGTACCTGTACGTCCAAACCATTCCTTTACAGCAGGGGTCTTCAACGTTTTCAGGCCAAGGACCCCTTAGCTGAGAGAGAGATAAAGCAGGGACCCCCACTACATAGTGTATAAAATTGTGTTGCAGATTAAACATTTTCATAGATTTCTGAGACAGCTTAGACTTGTTTGACAGCACTGTCATCAGTGTAGGTTGTTGCTCACAACACCTCGCAGCGCGAGGCGTTGTGAGCTTGTAGATCGGTTATTCTTGGCTAATGTTCCACACAGAATAGGGATACTAGGGTTCAAGTGGTTAGTGTAGAAAAAAACAAAAAAAAACGTTTTTATCCCACAAAAAATATGGAGGACCCCCTAAGGGTCCTGGACCCCCTGTTGAAGACCCCTGCTTTACAGGAAATGGAAAAAAAAGAACATGTGCTCAAATGGATCCAATGTAGTTAACATTTTATTCGCCAGCTCTGATTAATACCTTTCATTGGTTCAATATTTATGAAATCCACAGGCAGACATACTGTAATAATGACTTTCACTTTCACTCACTTGTGAGCTTGTAGATCATCTATTTTTGCGTGACACACTTGCACGACAAAGTAGGGCATCATTTATTTTTGAAAAAAGAAAGAGAAAAAAAGGTTTATGCCCAGCAGTAATGACGTTATTAGCATCTTTGTCGCCACTCAGGGTAACTGTTGCTGCAAAGTGTGCAATCCACTGACTTGATCATTAATGTCACTGCCGTGGTTATGTTGATGATGATGATGATGATGTGTTCATCTGGCCTGTGTCGTAACCGACAACACAGAGACGGTTTCTCACAGGAAACTGGCCTCATGCATGCGTCAGCTTCTCAGTCTCTGATCAGAGGCCGACGTTTGGCCAGAGAAGCGACAGGAGCGGAAATTGCGCTGACTATAGAGACGCATGACGAGCTATTCTCTTGTGATTAGGTTGAAGATGTTGATGAACTTTTGTACTGAATAACCCAGAAGAGAAATTAGACCTTTGCCCCGGATCCAAACTAGTGAAAATAGTAGATCTACAAGCTCACTTAGTAATTCTCAAGTATTATTATATTTTACATTTATTGCATTTCTTGGTGTGTTTATTTGTTTGTTTTATAGTGTATAAAAACGTATTTAGGGGAAAACCTTTTGAAATATTGTTTAATGTTTAATGTAGGAAAAGAAAGAAATTGGTCCATGACCCACAAATGGGTCCCGACAAACTCTTTGGGAAAAACTGGAATAAAAGACTTGAATTGGCTCTTCAGCTCAGCTCAGTAAGATTTATTTTTATCTTTTTAATTCAACCTTGTCTAACAACTATCATCTCTGTGTCTGTCTGTCTGTGTTGTGGTTTGTTTCGACAGCGTAAATGAGCTGTATGTAGACGATCCCGATAAAAACAGTGGTGGGAAGATAGATGTGAGTTTAAACATCAGTTTGCCAAACTTACACTGTGATTGTGAGTATATAAACATATATCTTAAAATACACCTCTTCATCTCTTCTCTTCATTGTATCTGAACACACTTTTCCTCAATGTATTGCCTAACACAAACAAACACAAAACTAAATATTGAGTGTTTATTATGGGCGTCCTGTACAAGTTAATAACTGTGTTGTGTAAATATTACTGACTATCTTATCAGACTGGCTCGTTATGTTTTCTCATTATCGTTATGGTTTCGTGTCTTATGAGTGGAGGACAAATGAGAATGCAGATAAGTTAGACTAGAAAATGGTTTGTTTACCTGGTTGTGTTGTGTAGCGTCACTAGCGTGGTGTTGTTGTTTTCCCCCCCTCTGTGTTTTACTCGATAATGATAATGAATTTATCTTTGTATCTCTTTTCAAAACAAAGTTATAAAGTGCTGTACAGAACAAAGTTCAAAACAGCAAACAGAAAAAAAGAAAACATCTTGATAAGTTTTAAAATTAGAACGTTCACATGTAGAACGGCTAAGAAAAACACTTGACATAGAGAGAGGTTTTCAAAAGCAACTTCTGATAGTGTAAGTAAGTGTCAATGCATCCAGGCTGGGACCCTCAGGCTTCAATGAGGGCGTTATAGACCCGTCTATAACTCTGAAGTAGCACAAACGGAACGCTTACAGGTCCATTTCTTACAAACACACTCAGTTATGGGGATCCTTGAAAAAAAAAAAACTAACCATTATCAAGTTTCTTGTCTCAAAGCAGGAGGTTTACAAGTGTAAAAAGAAGATATACATTTTGTACCTGCTTCATTGTTTTAGTTCAGTGGTTCTCAAGGTGGATTCCAGGGACTCTCTAGGTTCTTTTTAGTAGGTTATACATTTCCATATGTATACTCTGACAGTGTACAAATGGAACCAAATGAACCCTAACGGGTCCATTTGGTTCCATTTGTATACTGTCAGAGTTAAGGGAATACCATGAGATTTTAAAAGTTTGAGAACCACTGTTTTAGTTGTGTTGAGGAGGAGACAATGTGCCTGAGGGACAGGGAGAACCAGGAGAAATGAAATAATAAAGAGAAACATCGGCGACAGGCATACAATCTAAGTTATCTACATCCATACACATGGTATAATCCAGCCGGTTCAATGTTAAATGAGGTCAGATATAAGGTGCTATAAGGTCAGGCACAAAGTAATGTGTACACTACACACACACACACACACACACACACACACACACACACACACACACACACACACACACACACACACACACACACACACACACGAACGAACATGTGCGCTCGCTAGCAGACGCTTACTCTGTGGTGTACGTGCATTAGAGCAGTACAGTGGAGTTCATATATCACATGGATTAACTTGTACTATACTGTGATGTCATGATAGGGTGCAGTCATCTCATATTATGACTCCTCTTTGAAAATATGCCCAACGCACGCACGCACGCACGCACGCACACACACACACACACACACACACAAATCAAAAACATAAAAAGAAAATATATCTATTTTCAAAAATGGCAAAAAAAAACTAAAGGTTGTGTAAAGAATTACGTTGAGTTTGTGCGTAAACTTGTGCATTATGTGTGTGTGTATTTGAATGAGTGTGTGTGTGGTGTGAGTAAGAGTGTGTTATGTTGGCTTGAAGTCACACAGCTGTGGAACATGTGTTTTGTAAAGGTCTCATTCTTTGTGCTCCTGCTGTTACTAATGAATGAATCTGAATGTAATGTAATTACTAATGCTATCTGAATGGAGTTTAATTAGTAATTACTAATGCTATGTGAATGTAGTTTTATCAGCTTCACTTCACTTCATACGTACGAACATCATACATCCTTAATTAGCTGTCTTAACTCCAGTTCACTGGAATGCATTATTAAAGACGTATTCTGCCCTGCCCCTGCTTGCGTCTGTGAGTTAGTATATTGTTACTGTCGGGCAGAAACCTCTCCATAGTTCAACTTTTTGTTTATTCACAAATTAAAGGTAGGGTGAGTGATTTCACTTAAGTTTCAGTTCTCATGTAGGTGACAGACGGGAACCCTCCTCCAATCATGATCAAGTGGAGGCGGGCCTTGGTGAGCACAAGGCCCGCCCCCACTCGACCATGATTGGAGGAAGGCCCAGCTCTATCCTAATTGGAGGAAAACCTGTCACCCAACAGTTTTGGTGGAGCAACTGAAACTGCTTTTTTCTCCTGACGGGATAAGGCTGAAGTCCAAATATGGACCAAACACTCTATAGTAACTAGTACTATCAGAACATAGACCCATTTTGTTATTATTTGAATTAAATTAAATCGCTTACCCTACCTTTAATGCCCTACTTTGTCGTTTGACATTGTCGTGAAAAAGTAGCGAAAATCGAGCTTGTAGATCAGCCAGTTTCGCAATTTTTTAGAAACAAATTAAAGTCAATGTGGATTGATTGATTCATTAAATACTTGCATTCCACATGTCGGTGGCAGAGTAGTAGATCTGTTTGTTCAAAACAAATTGGGTAGTACCAACAATTATCAACAAGAGAGTGTGACTACAAATAGGAATGGGACGATATGAACATTTCATGTCACGATTATTGTGACCAAAGAAATTGCGATTTACGATATTACCACGATAATCAAAATATCCCCGACATCCATTATCCTGGGGCAGAACATTTGCCAAAACATTGCCGATCTATAAGCTCACAACGCCTCACGTTTGCTACGCATTGTAAGCTTGTAGATCGGCAATTTTTTGGCAAAGATTTGGGAGAGCAAAAAAAAGTTATTTACAGGTCCGTTTTACCAATTATAGAGAGTTTAAGTGGTACTACTGGATATGCAGCTCAGCGAATAAAAGGCGACTTGATCCCAATGCATGACGGAGGACGATTTCATGATAGATTAAATCTCCACGATACGATTATTGTGAGTGTTTTTTTTTTAATCACAAACGATAACGATTATCATCCCATCCCTAACTACAAATAATGACCACATTGCATCCTTTGGAACACAGCTTATTTCTTCCATTTCCTGAAAAAGTTAACAGTTTGGGACATGTGATGACGTTGTTTTGTGCGTCAGGTCATACTTTGCCATATCAAACATCCATCACCCCAAATCCAACGTGTACATTAAGAACGGAGACATCGTTTCATCACGGAAACGCTTCTGTTTTTCCATCCGTCCTTCGCTGTGTGTATCCTTTCCTCTATGCACGACACTTCCACAGTTAGACACACACTGCGCTGTGCGCTGACCTTTACAGATCGCCAGAATATGATTTGTGACTTGATGGAAAAGCAGAAAATGTGCAATAACCTTTTAATAATAATCCTCCCCCACCCCACACACATCCGCTGTATGTGGAAAAGCTTTAAATGTTGCGTGGCCCCAGCCAGACAGACAGCCAGACAGCCAAGCAGAGCACTCGTTGACTTAGATTAACGCTGCTCTGCATTTGGAGAGTTTGCCGTTTTTGGGTTAGACGGCCGAGGATGAACTTGGGTTGCAAATGCCAAAGGTGACTCTTCTTGGTGGCATGTGGCCACGTCACTGCTTCATCCAGCCAACGTTGGCTGGGAGCCAGCCAGCCAGCCAGTCAGCCAGCCTGAGCAAGCCAGCCAGCCAGCTAGGGATGTGACGATATGAGAATTTCATATATCACGATTATAGTGACAAAAGAAGCCGCGATTTACGATATTATCGCGATAATCAAAATCCATTATCATAACCATGGTGGAACATTTGTCGTAACGCGTTGTGAGCTTGTAGATCAGCTATTTCTTGGGAAAGACATTCGATACAGAGTGAAAAAAAGACTGTATCAAGTATGTATATTTATTAGCTTACCAATTATAGAGGATTTAAGTGGTACCGGAGATGCCGCTCTGCAAATAAAAGGAGAGTTGATCCCAGTGCATGACGGAGGACGATATCACGATAAATGAAATCTCCACAATATGATTATCGTGAGTGTTTTTCATCACGATAAACGATAATATCACTTATCGTCCCATCCCTACAGCCAGCCAGTCAGTCAGTCAATATACGTAGACGGGGTTCTGAAAATAAGCCCATGGCAGCCCCAGCGTGCCAAAACACAGTGCAGGGATGAGAGGGAGGGAGAGAGGGGAAGGCTGTGTGTGTGTGTGTGTGTGTGTGTGTGTGTGTGTGTGTGTGTGTGTGTGTGTGTGTGTGTGTGTGTGTGTGTGTGTGTGTGTGTGTGTGTGTGTGTGTGTGTGTGTGTGTGTGTGTGTGTGTGTGTGTGTGTGTGTGTGTGTGTGTGTGTGTGTGTGTGTGTGTGTGTGTGTGTGTGTGTGAGTGAGAGAGGGGGGCACTCGGGGTAAATGGAAAAAGCCAGCCAGAGTGTGACGGATGGAAGGAGCTATCATGTCACTCTGGGTCAGGTGGAGACCTTGTATGTCCACAACCGTTACTATTTAGGAAATGGAAAAAAGAAACCTGTGTTCCGATGGTTATTTATTATCTGGTCACAAGCTCTGGTTAATGCCTTTCATTGGTTCAGTATTTATATATGCACTTTCTTCCAGTGGACATTCTTTTGTGTTAAAATAGACAATCTACAGCCTCACAATGAGAACATAGTTCAAATCCATATTTCAACAAAGTTAAAATAATGGAGTTGCAAGGTTTCTCCCCAACAATATCACAGGTATAGACTCTGCTTGTTCAGAATCAGAATGTTCACACAAACACGTCCACATTTCTCTCCACTTTCTCTCTGCTCCACCAACAAGTGCTTATTTTTGTTTGTTAGTTGACTTCCTGTGAAAACATTGGTACACATTATTTTCTCATCCATCTCTCTCTCTCTCTCTGTCTCTATCTCTCTGTCTGTCTGTCTGTCTCTCTCTCTCTCTCTCTGTTTCTGTCTCTCTCTGCGTGTCTGTGTCTGTGTCTCTGCCTGCCTGTCTGTCTCTGTCTCTGTGCCCTGCGTGTGGTGCTGATCAGTGGTGGGTCTGGACATCCAGGATGAGATGGGTCGTCATGAGGTCGGCCACATAGACAACTCCATGAAGGTGGCTCTGAACGACGGCTACGGCTGCCGCTTCGAGGGCGAGTTCACCATCAACAAAGTATGGCCCCGCTTCTGGTGTCACAACACAACACAACACACGAAGAGTAGAAAGTAGTCCAGTCATTATGCAAAATGTCCCATTTCACACCTTTTCAAATGTAGAAAATGTAGAAAAATCTCCTTAAAAAGTTCTACGAGCTCACAATGCGGTTGTAGATCGTCTATTTTCAAAACTACTTGTAACTAGTAAAGTTGTCAAATGATTGTAGTGTAAGTAATAAGTACGATATTTGTCCCAGATGTAGTGCAGTAAAGTATTGAACATTGGTAATACTCCAGTCAAGTAAAAAATACCTCAAAAGTGTACGTAAGCATATTACTAGAATACATGTACTTGGATACATTACACCACTGGACACTCCCCGTTGTTAGGAAAATTGTCCTCAATGTAAAGCAGGCACACACACACACACACACACACACACACACACACACACACACACACACACACACACACACACACACACACACACACACACACACACACACACACACACACACACACACACACACACACACACACAGACACACACGCACGCACAAGTAATTGCATTAGCTGGCTTACATTAAGCAGCCTGGCCAAGTAGAAGTTTAGGATTAACGTGGAACTGAGCCTGTTGGATCATGTGCTGTGTGTCTACTTAAATTAAGACATTTAATAAAGCGCTTGCGTGCTTTATTAGGCTGAGCGCTTGCGTGCGTGGGGAATGTGGGCAGCCTGCGTATTCAATCTCAAATTGGGTTGTGTTTAATCCGTTTAGACCGGGACACAGAGTCGCCTTAGATTTTAACCACTTTAAACATAATTTTATGTTTTAACTATTGAGAAATAGCAGATATACAAGCTTGCAGATCTGCTATTTTTGAAAAGTCATGAAAACTTTTGCAAGTCTTATATTGACCCGATTATACAAATGTCTCCTAAATCCCTCTTCTAAATCAGTGGTTCTAAAACGCTTTCATGTCAGTGGAACTTCATAATTACATATATTTGGCCACGGACCCCCATCTCAAAATATGTTGTTCCAGGGACCCCCAGAAGCAGAGATTTGAGTTGCAAACTTTTTTTGAAAAAGATATATTCAAAGATTTGACAAAAGATCTCAGAGTTACTACAGGGGGTCCTTCAAATCTTTGTGTGATGGAAACCTTTTTTCTCCTTTTTTATATTAAAGGTATATTCAGTGATTGTATTTCATTCAAATAAAAATATAATTGGTACATTTTCCATTCATTCTCCCCACTAGAATGTGTGCTGACCATAGGACTTCCACCATGGCCCGTGTTACGAGCATAGTTAGATTCGGTTTTCAGAGGTGGCCAGCCAGTCCTCGACCAAGCAGGGTAGAGTATGGCCGTAGTTATGTTATGATGTTTAGTTATGATGGTTAAAATAAAAGTTTTGAGAAGCACAGTCGCTCTGAATTAAGAACGTCTGCTAAAATGCCTAGATTGTAAACTACTGGACTCATAAAATGCCACAGTCTCGTAGAAAATCAGTATCATACATATCCTGAAGCTGGAGATGTAGGCCTACCGATATTCAGTGATTGTGTCATATGATCAAAACGTGAACATTATAATGGTGTAAAGAAAATCTATAAAAAACTAAACATTTCCACGCTGTAAGTTCAGTAACGGACAAGATGACCCCCGGCCACTTTCATTATCACTGAATGCACCTTTAACCACTTTAACAACGTCCATATTCTGAGAACTTTAGCCAAAAATAGCAGATCTACAAGCTCACAACACCTCGCAGCTGAGCTTGTAGATCTGCTATTTTCAGCAAAGAGGTTTGGTGTTCAGGTGGAAAAGAGCGGACATATTCAAGTGGTTAAATATCTGAAAACACACATTGACATGAATCCAAAATTCACTGATGATTGTGCTGTCAAACAATTAAACTATATGGAATCTATGAAAAAGCTGTGGGGTCCCCGCTTCATCTCTCTCTCAACTAAGGGGTCCTTGGCCTGAAAACGTTGAGGACCCCTGGTCTAAATGGGTTAAATGGAAGGCATCACGCTGCATGTTCACATCATCAGTCCTGGGACCTCTCTCTCCAGACGTGCTCTCTCCAACAACATCGCCCACGTTCTGCGTCACTGTTGTTCCAGCGGCCTCGAAAATGATTAACCCGACAGTTGTACGCTTTAACACGCTTAACTTAGTTTAAGGTCCCACTCTGACGACTGAGCGAGTGGGAGAGTTCTCTTTGTGAATAATGGAGGGCCGTCAAGTGGAACATGAACAGGTAGTTGGGTGTTTAGCCATGCGGAAAGCAAAAACGGGACGTTCTGATTTCCCTGCCGAGTTTTGTATTCTGACCACGGCGTCAACGCACAGTGGCACGTGTCACTGTCAACTGGTTGACCCAAGTGTGTGTGTGTGTGTGTGTGTGTGTGTGTGTGCGCGCATTAAAGTTCTCAGAAAAGCAAAAAGGTTCAATCAAATCTAGTGGAATAAATAGTAGAATTCTAGAATTGATACACTTCTAAAGCACTTGTCATCTCAGTCAGGTGGAGTGGAAACCCCATATGTCAAACTGTTACTTTTCAAATTCAAAATTGGTAAAAGTAGCAGATCTACGAGCTCAAAACGCATGCTTCGCGCAGATTTTCAAGCTTGTAGTTCTGCAATTTTTTATACTTTTGTTTGACACTGTAGTATGATCAAGTAGGGCGTTAATTTACGAAAAAACACAAAAGTTAAAATATTGAGATATGAGGATTGAGGATTCTGCCCAACAGCAATGGTATATTGAGGGTTCCAGGGATACAACATGTATCAAATGGGGGCCTAGAATTATTTAATGCTTTAGCCATTGAGAAATAGCAGATATACAAGCTCAAAGCGTGGCACCGAGTGCTGCACTGCAAGCTTGTAGATCTGCTATTTTTCAAAAGTCGTGAAATCTTTTGCAAATCTTTGAATATGTCATTTTCAAAGCAAACCTTTGTAACTCAAATCTTTGCTACTGGAGATCCCTGGATCAACATATTTTGAGATGGGGTCCGCGGCCAAATATATATAATTTTAGGGGTCCTTAGACATGAAAAAGTTTGAGAACCACTGACATAGAAACATGCGTTTTCCAAAAAACCTTAGAAGAATTTAGAATAGTGTCAAAATATTCAAAGACTTTTCAGACAATGTCAGACAATAATCTATTGATATGCATACAGGCTTGTCCCTTTGTCAATTTTCAGGACTTTTGAAAAATAGCAGATCTACGAGCTCGCAGCGCGGCACTCCGTACCACGCTGTGAGCTTATATATCTGCTATTTTTTCCCCCCGGTCTAAATGGGTTAATGCTTATCAAACTGGGGTCGGGGGACCTTGAAATGCAGAAGGTTGAGAACGGCTGTCCTAACGTGTGATTCTGTGCCCACCTGCAGGTCCCTGGGAACTTTCACGTGTCGACACACAGCGCCACGGCGCAGCCTCAGAGTCCTGACATGACACACACCATCCACCGGCTCACCTTTGGAGAGAAGCTGCAGGTCACACACGCACCCACCCACCCACCCACACGTACGCACACACACGTACGCACACACACACACACACACACACACACACACACACACACACACACACACAGGCTGAGCGTTGGAGAGGCGCTACAGGTCTGAAATGCCACTTCCTGTTTGTTTCCTGTTCATGCCTATCTCACTTCCTGTCTTATCTGGCTCTCTATCGGCCACAAAGATAACCTACGATCTCTATCTTGTACGTGGGTGTTATTTTTAGCACGCAACGTGGCCACACAGCAAATTGTAACTTAGGTTACACACACAACTCTGATGTAAACACACACTCAGTCAGTGGTGTGTTCTAGAGTGTAGTAGACGAACGTTAGTTACCTTCCATTTCATACAGCAAAATGCAGTTTGAATAGGAAAAGTGAGCCTGGTCTATTGTTAAGTTAAATGTGTGAATTGCATGCGGTCATTTCCTTTTATCGCCTCAAGAAAGACACACATTCCATAACATAAGACGCCACGCAACATTGCCACGAAAACGTCCACTGATGTCCACTGTCTTGCTGCCCCCAGCCCCTCCCACCTGAGCGTATCCGATGGAGGTTTCGCGAGAGCAGACGCTTTCTCTCATTTTCTTCTTAGGGGTGTATCGATATAGTAACTGAATCGAAAAATCGATTTTAATTTGCAATGATCTAATATATTGTTTTCAAAAGCAAAATATCATACCGCTTTGGCTTTGTATCGTATCATTTAAACTTTTTTGGTGCCATGATTTTTTCTCTTCAATGTCCCACGATGCCATGGTCTCCATAGACTTCCATGTAATTTATAGTGCACGCCCATGCCTACATGATGCACCACGTGTGTGCCCACTGTTCACAGCTTTCAAACAAAAAAATCCGCTTGGAAATCCGTTCAGGCATTCATGATTTATCAGCCATTATGTTTTCTTCAGATGTAAACAAACATGGCTGCCATGTTTGAAAGAATGGGTTGGTATGGGGGTTAAACATGCAATTTCGCGATCGCGATCATGCCTAATACATTTCTGGAGGTCCAAAAAACATTTTTGACAAAAAAAATTTGGGGGAAAAAAAAAAATGTTTTTCTTCAAAAACGGCCCAAACTCGGGGTTGGCACAGCGTTGGTACCAATACAAACTCGGGGTTGGCACCATATGTGTTAAAATGTGGTAATCGGTATCGAATCGTTTTGCTGTGGAAATAATTGATTTCATGGAAACTAAGTATTTGTGCCTTGTATTTGGCAATTTTAAGAGGGAAAATGAAATAGGGGGGTCGAAGTACCTTTCCATTCCATATAGCTGCTCTTGGTCTATCGATAAATGTGTGTAATCTCTGTGTTCATGTCAAGGTGGGTTTGTCCATATGTGTTGAAATATAATGTCCATGTATTTGCTAGAGAATCACAGCGTTCACTTCCATAATAATAGATTTTTTGCACGTTTTACACAGATTTAATTTCTTTGCTAAATTGTTACTATATCGATTTTAAATCATTGAATCGTATCGTATCGCCACGATTGAACCAAATCGTCCATGTATCGTGATGCGTATCGTATCGTTACGCCCCTACTACGTATACCCTTTATCACGGTAGAACACACCACTGCACACAGTGATAGATCAAATCAATGTGGGTTGTATAAATATGTCTTGTCTCTCCCATATGTCTCACAGGAGGTACATAAAGTTCAAGGTGCATTCAATGCGTTAGGAGGAGCTGACAGGATGGCATCAAACCGTACGTCTGCATGCTTTATTATATGTTTCATACCAGTGATTCAGGACAACCCAGTTCCATATGCTTTGGTCCATGAACCCCTATTTGATACAAGATTTCATTGCTGAATTTTATAGCAGAAACCTATTATCTCCATGTTTTAACTTTGTGTAGTACAGCGTCGCACAAAAGCATCAAAAGTAGCAGATCCACAAGTTCGAAACGTGGCTGAGATGATATCCCCCCAAAAAAAGAAAAGAAAAACATAATTATTTGTCTCGCATCACAAGAGAAAATCTAAACAAAAATGTGCTTCTCAGTTATTTTGATTAAAGGACAACTTTGTTTTTTTTTTTACAACAAGGGTTCATATTTTAGATTGTAATTAGAGAAAAGAAAAGATGAGTGTTAAAACGTTTTCATTGACTGCTTTCTATCATTTTAGCGATTTTAATTCCCAAGATGCACCACAATATTTCATAGGCAGATGTGACTTATGGGGGCTAGTAGTGTTACTGTAAATAGTAGTAAAGAAATTGACTGCTTATTTTGTCTAAAAAGACATATTTAGGCACTTGCAAGTTGCACACATGCCCCCATGCACTGAAACCAAAGTCATTAAAATTGCTAAAACAATAGAAAGTAAATGAAAACATTTTAACACTCATCTCTACTTTTCTCTAATTACAATCTAAAATATGAACCCTTGTTGTAAAAAACAAGTTGTCCTTTAACCTTAATGTTCCTGATGCAGGCATCAGGAACATTAAGTCTGTTTTCCACATATTGGTTTTCGATATACACTTTGGGTTAATTTGCCCAGCGCCCACTGTAGCTGACAATGCTGTTCGCAGGACGCTCTCCCCGTCGTGACCCAGTTGGCGTGACCCATGGGAATTCTGGGAACAAGAGTCTTTTATGGTGTGTTGACATCTAATGAAGCTTTTCCAAGTAGAGCAATCACGTCTGGTTGAGGGAACGAGTAAAGAGAGAGGCATAGTAACGTGTGGAGGCCATATGTTACAGGCTGAGTCCATCCCTGCACGTAAACCACGTAATCAGCGTTGCATTGGTGATGCAATGTTTGGGGAGGAAGCAAATTTAATGACGTCGCGCGCACGTCGCTTAACACCTACACAACAGGGGGTAACAGGTCAGACAATGATCTATTGATATGCATACTGGCTCGTCCCTTTGTTAAATCACCCTGGTGTGACGCGACAGCGTTTGTAAAGGTTGTCGAGGTGTGAACTTGTGCGTAGTTTTTTGCATCGATGCATGTCCGTGCGCGTGAGAGGTGTGACACTGCACGTAATATCTCACTCACAGCCTCTCAAAGTCAAAACCTTTGAGCTTGTTGATCTGCTACTTGGTGTCAAACCATAAACAGGGTCTTGTCAAAGGTCATGTCCAACTTAGGCTTGGGTCTTAATGTGTCTCAACAGAAGAGGAGGGGGACCGAATACAACATAGAAGTTACATTGAATTAAACATCCTAACATTATACCAGATTGGACAAGATAACATTACAGTCACATGCTGCAGCTTTTACCCATTTGGTCCTGTGTGTGTGTGTGTGTGTGTGTGTGTGTGTGTGTGTGTGTGTGTGTGTGTGTGTGTGTGTGTGTGTGTGTGTGTGTGTGTGTGTGTGTGTGTGTGTGTGTGTGTGTGTGTGTGTGTGTGTGTGTGTGTGTGTGTAATGCACAATCATTGTAAAGCGCCTTGGATAAAGGAGCTATATGAATGAACCATTTACCATTTAGAAGTGTGTCACCTACGCTTGGCTGCTGGCCCACACCGCACGGTGTTATCAAGAGACACCTAGTGGCCAGTCATGGAATAGAACTTCCACTAAATGGAAAGAGTGAATCCTAACAGCTCACATTGTGCCTCAAGTAAATGACTGGTTTCACTAGGTTTCTCTAGGTTGCATCATTTGCTGAATCAAGCATCCATTTTTAGGTCAAAAAAGACATGCTTTATTTTTTTTATATATATATTTTTGGGGGCTTTTTTATGCCTTTATTGACAGACAGTTAGACAGACCGGAAACGGTGGGAAAGACGGGGAGAGACGTGCAGCAAACCTGGGTCGGGCTCGGGAATCGAACCAGCGACCTGCCGCAGGCTACACAAAGCCTTATGTATATGTGCCTAGACCAGTAGGCCATCGTGGGCACAAGACATGCTTTATAAAAATGTATTTATTTTATTTCCTTTTGTTTGTCATTGCAGCTCTGGCCTCACATGACTACATATTGAAGATTGTTCCAACGGTTTATGAACATCTGGGAGGCAAACAGAGATTCTCATACCAGTACACAGTAGCCAACAAGGTATTGTTTCATCTCCCACTACTCTCTCTCTCTGTGTGTGTGTGTGTGTGTGTGTGTGTGTGTGTGTGTGTGTGTGTGTGTGTGTGTGTGTGTGTGTGTGTGTGTGTGTGTGTGTGTGTGTGTGTGTGTGTGTGTGTGTGTGTGTGTGTGTGTGTGTGAGTGAGAGACTGTGTGTGTTAGTTTGTGTGTGTTAGTTTACCTCCCTTTTCCTTTATTGTGTTCAGGTTTAAAGGAGTAGTTCACCCCCAAAATGGACTTTTTTTCTATTGATTAGTCACGCCATGGAGACTAGAGTTCAATAATATTTTTTGTTTTTTGTCGCATTCCTAAGACAAAAATGTGATAACAAAACATTTACCCCCATTCGTTCTGGATGGGGACCCGTTTCGAAATGGAATCAATGGTGGTAAATTTACTGTAATCAATTTTTTGTCTTAGGAATGTGACAAAAAACTAAAAGATATTATTGAACTCTAGTCTCCATGGCATGACTAATCAATAGAAAAAAATGCATTTTGGGGGTGAACTACTCCTTTAAGGGCTGTTCACACTGAGCACTTTAACTATCATTCATTGTATTCCTTTTTATAATTGGTGTGAACTTTGCCATCACCTTGGCTTAGAACGATTTTTAAAACAATATTTTTATAGTCATATTGCTCAGTGTGAATGGCCCTTAAATCAATACCAAGACACCACACTTTGTTTATAGTGCGATGTTGTTATTGGTTTAAATTGGTTATAAAATACATGTACAACACTGCTTCCTGTTGATATTATCTTAACAACGTAGTTCAAAAGCTACGGAAAATTACCTTTTGAACCATTTGTAAGTGGAAGCACAATAGCCTATAATATATCCTCGATAAAAACAAAAAGCATTCTCAGCTTTGCTTAAAAAAAGAAAGAAAAAACTCCCGCCCCTTCACACGATCCCACACACACACACACACACACACACACACACACACACACACACACACACACACACGTTACTATGCCTCCCACTTAACTCGTCCACTCAACCTGATGTGATTGCTCACCCTTTAACTACTGTACTTCTGGAAAATCGTCATTAGCTGTCAACCCACCATAAAAGACTCTTGTTCCCAGAATTCCCACGTTCGTCAGCCGGGCTGGGAAACGGAGAGCGTCCTCCTCGCAACAGTGTCAGCTACAGAGGGCGCTGGGAAAACCCAACCCAAAATATACCGAGAACCAATATGTGGAACAAATAACCAGCTTGGCCCATTATAACTGGGAAAGCGTAGACCTGTGTCGTTTTAGATTTCAACGTTGGCTGAACATTTTAGAAACATTTTGAAAGTGCTTGAAAAATGTTGAATCATTTGGAATTACGGAAAGGTTTGAGATCTACTGATTCAGTAGCCTGGGTACCAGTCTGCTATGCTATGTTCTGTGTATTGGTTTTGTCACTTCGCTTCTCAGTCTGGCAAGCCCTCCATTTGACTCGTATCTCCGAACGTCATCTGTTACGTAGGCAACGTTATTGCTGATTGGATGTTGTTCCAACGAATCAGAGAGTAGGGTTAGGGTAGCTATACGTCATCGGTTAGCCAATACACAATGGTGTATTTGTCCCGCCCCGCAAAACAGACCAATCAGAAGCGGCGAGTGGGTTCCACTCGTTTTCTATGTCCCGCCTCCCTTGGAGATACGAGCCTGGCCAGACTGAGATAGTCCATGGGCCATACGAGATGTCGGTATCGGAAAGCTCTATATCTGTAGATTATATCTGTAGATTATAATTTGTTTTGATGACCCTTTCTGAGACACAGCTAAATTGGTGTTATCAGCCGCTAGAGTTGGTGTCCCATTAACTTTACACTAGAAAAAAGCCCCTGCGGGGGCCTGGCCCCTTATGTAAAAGTCCCCTGTACTCAAGAGATGGATACAGTCCAGAGGGCAGCTAAGCAATACAAATGTAGGATAGCTCAACATTAAATATGCAGTTTGTTCCAAAATGCAAAATGGTGTAAAATGTTGAGTCTGTAAGATGTATACAATAGTTTCAGAAATACAAACCCCTCAGGTACAGGGTGGCCTGCTCTGTTTTGGCTGGGTGGGTTATAATAAGATAGAAAAAAAGCACGTGGACTTCAGTCCAGGCCCGGCCCGTGGCCCGTTTGGTGCCGCTATTTAAAGGCCGAGCCCGGCCCGAAGCCCGTCGCCTTATTATTAATTCATTATTTGTGTGCGTGGCTTTCACTGCTGTGCGCTGCAGCTGCACTCTCAAGGGGAGTCCATACTGTCACAGACCACCGAAATTTGCGTCGGAAAGGTCCAGTTCAACTACAAAATGACATCTCTTGCAACTTCTGAAAAGGATTACTCATAATTTGAGTTCGGAAAGCTGCACGCACGTCAGAAAGTCGAAACTTTCCGACGAAAACTATGGTCGGAGAGGACGGAGACTGAGAGACGTATGTACAGCCCTCTATACTATAGCTGTGCTCGTCTTGCGCTCTGATTAAAAGAAAGAAGTCAACACAACACAACAGCACAGCAAGTAATTACACACACATCACAACGCAAGAAATCTTCCTCCACCCACCGTTTGTTATGTTACTGTATATCTTCACTGCAATTAGATATTGATATTATTGTCGGCTTGCCGCCCGTGGTTTCGCCATCTCGTAAAATACAGAGTATCGTCCAGTACTAAAGAGTAAAGACGCACGCACGCATCCCGTAACTGATACGGGACTCGGGAGGTCGGGGAATCATTACAGGGCGATTTATTTGAGAAATGACGGTGAAATGGGTGAAACTACAGTAGTGCTCCTAATGTTCTAGTCTCGCTGTGTATGTACACGCAGAGTCGCAGAGTAGACTTGTGTGAGTGTGTGAGAAGAAAAGCCGTCGCCCTCGGCTCGTTGCGGCTCTCCATTGGCTAATGTACTCATGTCACGACCAATCTGAGCCGTGTTGCTATAGATACGGATAGAGCCCATAGCCTAGAAGGCTATTAGCCTAGAAGGCTATGGGAGGCAGGCAGGCAGCACTCACTCACACACACCACACTCCATTCTAAGCGCACACAGTCACAGAGACGTCATGTGTGAAATTCACAGCGCGAAATGTTCCGAGCATGGTTCTGAGCCCGGGCCCGGCCCTAGGCCCGTTGGCGAGTTTCTAAAGGCCGGGCCGGGCCCTGGTCGGGTCCCGTCGGGCTTGCAGGGCTCTACCCCCCCCCCCCCCCCCCCCCATCTCCTCCATCTCTGCATCTCTGCTTGCAGGCAGTGTTTGTTTACGCCCATTTGTGACGTGAATCGCGTCGTCGGTCAACTATGGCTTGTGCAATATATGGCGCAAAAAAAATTAAACATTTTGGCATTATATGAGAAGTAGAGACACATCTGAAGGTGATAAAGTTGATGTTGGGCAAGGTACATGCGTTGATTTTTGTATTATGTTTTTTAGACAATTGAACAACTGCTGAACGTGGAGTTACAGATGGAAACACACACACACACACACACTAATTTTTTGGGGCGATTCTAATAAAGGTTGTGGAATTACAGGGAAAAAAAGCAAAAAAAGAATCTGCTTTAAGTAGCATATGAGGGGTCAAACTAGGGGTTTTTCATGATTCTGAATCCATTGCAAGCATCTGTTTTGCACACAAAAAAACATTCCTTGGGCTCATCACTTTTCACACTTGTGGGGGCCGTTTTAGCCCAATGAATGTTTTTTATGCAAAACAGATGTTTGCAATAGATTTAGAATCATGAAAAAACCCTAGTTTGACCCCTCATATGTTACTTAAAGCAGATACATTTTTTGCTGTTTTCCCTGTAATGTAAAGTTAATGGGACACCAACTCTAGCGGCTGATAACACCAATTTAGCTGTGTCTCAGAAAGGGTTATCATACCAAAATATAATCTACAGATATAGAGCTTTTCAAAAATGCATGATAACCTTTGCCACCTTTCCGATACCGACATCTCATATGGCCCATGGACTAAGAAGCTAAGTGACAAAACCAATCTACGGAACATAAAGTAGCAGGCTGGTACCGGCCGGGGCTACCGATTCAGAAGGCATTTGTAGAATCAGCCTCAGGTCTCAATGGGTTAATGTTGCTCATGCAGGTTGATCAAATCACTGAGAAGCATTTTATTTATTTCCCCCAAGTCACAAGACATTGTAATTAGTACAATTACGCAAGCAATGCTAAAAGGATAACCCAAAGAAAAGGCCTGAGCGCTTGTTTCCATTTGAGTTCCAATGTATTCGATTCATAATCAGGACATACAAGAACATACAGGTAGACTCATCGTTGCCACGTGACAGGACGCTGACTCAAACCACTCAGCGGGTTTCGAGCTCGTGGAACTGCTACTTTTGATGCTTTTGTGTGACGCTGTATTATGATCAATAGGACATTAATTTACAAAAAAACAATAAGTTACAATATGGAGATAAGATGCTTTTCTGCCCGACAGCAATGATATACAAACTCATCACCACCCCATCATTGATACCCAAGTATGTGAATTAGTCAATAATGTTTTTATGATTGTTAATTTGATTGAATCTCATCTATCATGAGCTCATCACATCCCATGATCTGATGTCATTTCTACACTGTTACATAATTCTGATTAATGTTATTCATGAGTTGTTTAATAGACATAGAGTTCACATTGGCTGAGCAACTATACATACACAAAATAAAAATAATCAAGCCTTATGTGACTTGTTCTTGAATAACTTGAGACTTGACTTGGATATGTCTCTAATAACTTGCATTTAGTTCAAAAAGACTTGAGGGTTGAAATGAGAGCTCAGGGGAGTGCTGCTTTGGGATTTGGAAGTGGTGAGTTTGGTATCGAAGGTGCTCGGAGAACTTGGTTCATTTGACCCATTTAGACCTGTTGAAACCTACCTTTCCATCCGGTGTCGTTTCCATCTGCTACAGGGGCTGAGAATTGATTTCTAGAAAACATTGACAATTCTCTAAAGTTCTTTCAGAAAACTGTTAGGATTCAGAAGCCTTTTTTACAATGGTCCTCATAAAGAAAAGCTAGCTTTATTGTTCTGGCATATGCACAGAGGACTGCGACGCGTTTTGGCTTGTAGCCTCGGTCGGGGTGTGACGAAGGCTGCAAGCCAAAATGTTTTGCTGTTACATGTTTATAATCTAAAGTACCCTGTGGATATGGCTTAACGTTAAAGGTATTTTTAGCTTTTTGCCTTGAATGCCTTTTCTTCTGACTTGAGTGTTGTCTTGGACTTGCACTGAAATACCCTTCTGTGTTCAAGTCCACTTAAAGAGCAAACAAGTTCACATTGTCATTTGTGAGACACAATTCAAGGCACTCGTGGCCCACTGTATGTGGACCAAAAGTATGGTCTTCAGCTCTGACAGAGAAATGACATCATCATCACCTTTATTTATGTACTCAGGAGTACAGTTGAGGGGCAAGCCCTAATTTCCAATGTAGACAAGGTTACAAAATAGACACAATCCAAATCCGTTGCATCATTACATTACATTGTGCAATCAGAGTTAATACAAAAAAGAACATAAATGGAATGAACAAGCCAATCAAAACAAAACGACTAAATTAAAATGGGTTCAATTACCGTTGAGTGTTAGCGGACCATTTCTCTAAACTGACCAAATGATGGCAAGGAGCTCATATCACAACTCACTGGAGAACACCTACTGTGCTACCTAAGTGTTTAAATTAAGGGTTTTCTACAGGGGGTCCGGGACACCTAGGGGGTCCTCAGAGTTACAACAGAGGGTCCTCCAAATCTTTGTTTGTATTTCACTAGTAAAGTATAATTACAATAGTGTCCATATTCTGAGAACTTTAGCCAAATGGCAGATCTACAAGCTCACAACGCCTCGCGCTGCAAGGCATTGTGAGCTTGTAGATCGTCTATTTTCGGCAAAGAGGTTTGGTGTAGAGGGGACAAAAGAGCAGACTAAGCGTGGAAGTCAAGTGGTTAAACATAACACATTTACATGAATCCAAAATAAACTGATGATTGTGCTGCCAAACGATGAAACTATATGGAATCTATGAAAAGGTTGTGGGGGTCCCTGCTTCATCTCTCTCTCAAATAAGGTGTCCTTGGCCTGAAAACGTTGAAGACCATTGGTCTAAATGTCTAACATGTCATTTTGTGTGTGTCTGTGTTCCCTATATAGGAATACGTGGCTTACAGCCACACAGGAAGGATCATCCCAGCGATCTGGTTCAGATACGACCTCAGTCCCATCACAGTCAAATACACAGAGAGAAGACCGCCCCTGTACCGCTTCATCACCACTGTGAGTTAACTAACAACTCCATGACTTTATTCTCACCTTCTCTAGAGCAGGGGGTTTCAAAGTGGGTGACGGGGCACCCTTGGGTGCCGCGAGATCATTTGATAATATTTGGAATTTATTTGGACACTTGAAAAAAATCTTATTTAGTATCATTTTAAACTTGAAGTACAAAGTTATTTTCAGTCAGTTCTAACAAAAATGGCTATTATCTCAACGTTTTCCTCGCAGCATAATCACTAAAATATTGTCTCTGTCGGACAGAAAACTTGTATCTCCAGTACGACTTTTGCCCTGCTTCATCATACAAGACCGTCACACAAAACTAGTGAAAACAGCCGATCTACAAGCACACAACGCCTCGCGATGTGAGGCGTTGTGTGCTTGTAGATCTGCTGTTTTCACTAGTTTAGTAGATTTAATAGATGATAAATACAAAACGAACGGTTTTGGACATACAAGGTTTCCAACCGACAACGACGATATGCTATAAATACAAGGTGCTGGGAGTGAAATTTATAATGTAGGGGTGCCTCGGATTAAAAAAATATTCATGGGGTGCCCTGAGACAAAAAAAGTTTGGGAACCCCTGATCTAGAATACTTTTAAATGAAAGGCCTTCGAGCTCTCTTTGAATACAGATCTTTAGATGTTGTTGTTGTCCGTCCAAAACCTTTTCTTGTAACGAAGAGGGAAAAAAATACCTGTGTTCCAATGTAGGCGACTATTGAATTAGTCACAACTTCTTGTTAATACTTCTCATACTTTTCATTTCATCCACAGACTTAACCCCCTTTCTCTTTCACTTTCAAAATCCAATAGAAAAAAACAGATTGACAGGCTCAATTGTCGTGTTTATGACTTAGTACTGCATTCATTTACCAAAAAACATAAACAAGTTGAAATATGGAGATCTAGGTTTCATGCCTGACAGCCACGATGAAATATAATTCCAGAAGTCTTATAAATGTGTCAACAAACAGGACATTTTTGTACACACGAGTGGTCTGAACTCTGATGGCGATTTTCAACAGACCTCTGTTGAGTTCACCCACCACCACGTGTGCTTTTGGTTTTATTTTGTGGTCTTTCAGTCTAACAAGCATTAAGAAATAAGCTCTCAAGATGTTTTCCCTCCGGACTCGAGCAAGATCCCCTCATCTGACCCCCGCGTTGAGCAATGAATGTGTTGCTCATCTGTGTCCTCATCTGGTCATCAAGACCTCATCAAGAGTTTCAAGCTCATGAAGAATGCAATCATGACAATTACTGGCTGCCTAAGCCATGAGTCTTGTTTGACCCGTGCACCTTCATTTTATCATGACTTCAGCAACATGAGGCAAGCAAAGGCAGATGACTGGCATGACTTTATAGAGAGTTTATGACTCAGAGCTCAAGATTGCGGAGTCAGTCGAAGCCTTGACAAGGCCGCGCTTCGGTGTCCAACACTCATACTTGTGTGGTCGTGTAATGGTGGAATGAGGAGGAAACGGACGGGATTGTGAAACAAACACGGATCATCATCACATCCAGAGGAGGACATAGTCTGTTGGGGTTGGACAGTCAGAGCCAGACCCATTTATCTATAGCAGTGGTTCGCAAAGTGGGTGCCCTTGACACAAGTCCAGGGCTGCCTCAGAATACTTTGATAATATTTGGAATTCATCAATGTCACTTCAGTTTAAAACACTTCACCAGAAATGGCAGATCTACAAGCTCTCAACAAATTGTGGCTCCACAGCAAAATTAGTTAATAACACGTCAATATCAGATGAATGGCCATTTGAAAATAGCTCACCACTCGTTGGTTTTATGACGATCTGCTTTTAAAAAAAGAGAGAAAATCTTTTACAATATTTAAAATATTTTAACATCACAAGACTTGTATGGGGGTTCCTGGCGCAACATATTTTCAGTCTGCAGCCAATTCATTTGGGGGTTTCTTAACATGAGAAAGTGTTGATACTGACAGATTTTGACTCTATTATGTATGGACAATGAAGCCTTTTATCCATTTGTTATTCTGCAGATCTGTGCCATCATCGGAGGAACGTTCACAGTGGCCGGCATCATCGACTCCTGCATATTCACCGCCTCAGAGGCCTGGAAGAAGATCCAGATTGGCAAAATGTCCTGAGTACGGTTTAGTGTTTACCACCCCCCCTCCACTCCCCCCACCCCACCACGTATTTATAACTGTAAAGGGTGCTAGCCTGATCAGCGGAATCTGATGCTGCTCACACCATGCAATTTGTTGAGATCATGGAATCACAGTTTAGGATTAGTTTAGGATTAGTTTTAAGTGATGGGGAATAGCTGTGCGGCTACATGGCTATTAGGCTACATCTCAACGTGCGAAAACCTTCTCGGTTCATCAAGTTCTTCAACACGTCTGGCCCACGGACTGGTTGGGGTACATCAAATCAACCCTTCTCATGTCCAAAACGGTTAACTTTTCAGGAAATTGAAAGTTATTTAGTTACAAGCTCCTGTTAATAATGTCCATTGGTTAAATTGACCCACAGAAGTCTGATGAATCATATATTATAGCGCACATCGTGTTGCATTACTCGCATCGCAATGCATTGCATTGCGTGCTTACGGTTTGTCTATTTTCCCCATTTGTGTACAACACTGTTACTTTTCACGATTCAAAATTCAAAAGCAGCAGATCTACGAGCTCGAAGCGCGCCGATTCGCGCCGCGGTTCGAGCTTGTGGATCTGCTACTTTTGACACTTGTTTGTGTGGCGCTGTGGTACGATCAAGCAGGGCGTTAATTTACGTTGAAACACAACATTAAAATATGGAGATGGAGAGGTGTGTGTGTGTGTGTGTGTGTGTGTGTGTGTGTGTGTGTGTGTGTGTGTGTGTGTGTGTGTGTGTGTGTGTGTGTGTGTGTGTGTGTGTGTGTGTGTGTGTGTGTGTGTGTGTGTGTGTGTGTGTGTGTGTGTGCATGATCCCCATGTGACATGGAAGTGTCGATTGAAGGAAATCTTTGCCTGATGTTCGTGTATCGTTTAAACCTGTGCTCTCGTACTCTTTCACACAGACTGTACCGGACTTTAAATGATCCCATTGTTACTATTACTTTGTTTACACAGTTGTTAAAAACAAGAAAAAGACACGAACGCTGTCCAAAACATACAAGTGCCCAGATATGACTTGGGAATATGACTAGGGAAATCATCTGTTGTCTTTATACTCTCATCTGTTTGATGTCAATTATCGTTCAAACAGCGTGCCTTTTGAGTTATCTCCTGTATTCTCTTTTACGTCCCATAGGGGCACTTTTGGGTCTGTAGTTTACAAATGGACCCGTTTCAGAAGTTACATAAATACTGAGGGTTTTACAGTGTAGGTTGGGGTCCCCAAAAAATGTTGAGAGAATGTTTGAGAATCATGGATGAATTCATGGGAATTCATGTACACAAATAGGAAATGTCTCCATAGGAAACACTGCTGGTCATCAGATTATTGGCTTAGGAATGTGACAAAAACTAAAAATACATCCATGAATTCAAGTCTCCATGTGGTGAGCAATCGATAGTAGGAAAAAAAAAAAAACATCATTTTGAGGGCGAACAACTACTTTTAAGGCCTTTATTCAAGGCCACTGGCTTGACCTTCTCTTTGAGACGTCACCATCTTGAAGTATCCGTCTGTAAAACCAGTGTTTACATGCATTCTTGTCACTGTAAGTCTATTACAACAACAGTATGTGTATTGTCTACTCTTTGCAGTCAGACAATCTGGACAATTTAAACCGTGAACGTTGTTATCTCTCAATCGTACAGTATGTATGACCTTACTATAGATGTTGAATGTCCTTACTTCAATTTGTTTCTTTTAATTCCCTTGTAAAAGAGAAGAACATTTTTTTTTTTTTGTTGGAAATGTTGTTTGGCCTCTATTATATCATTGTTACTGAATGTCCTATTTTTTTATTTCCACCGCGAGGAGAACATGTAGTTCATTTTTATTTTATGTGTGATTTATTTGTCGTTTGTCTTTTTATTTAGACAGGTATGAATATGAAATTCTGTGAGGTTAATAATGAAGTGTGGGGTTTGTAAAAGAGGTGACATGTCAGCTTAGAACAGCGTTTCTCAACATCTGGTGCGGGGCCCACTAGGGGTTCTTTCTCCCGCCTATGGGATGAACCCTGAGGTTAGCTTTTCCACCGAGAACCGAGTTGGTTCCGAACCGTAAAAGTTGGTTCGGAACGGGAACCACAAAATCCTTGGTTCCTCTGGTTCAATCTGGTGGAAACGCAAGCCGGTTCGCGGCCGGTTCGCAAGAACGAACCAAGGTTCCAAGAAAGTCGAACGGCACTGGTTCTTGAACCAAGGTTCTTTTGGTGGAAAAGGCTCCCTGAGAGTGGTCCATTTGGTTCCATTTGTACGCTCTCAGAGGTACAGACACCCGTAAGGATCCAATTAGGACCCAAGGTTGAGAAGCGGTGAGCTTTATAACCGGTTTCCTTTTTTTTTTTTTTTTTTTTACTTCATTGTCTTTTAAAAAAAAAACCATGGTTACCATAGCAACCCAGATCTAGGACGGCGATAAACAAATGTTTTCATAACTGGTCTTTCGGGTCTTTTCGAGGTCATTTTCGCTCTTCCGGTTTCTTTTGCATCTCAAGTTACTGTACTTTGTACTGCCTTCCTGATACTCAAGTAAAGGTACTTTACAAATCAATGTGCTTTCGTTCCATTGGCTAGACTGATCTTTCTGTAGCAGCGCACAGACACAGACTGGGTCAAATCAGGGGTTCTCAACCTTTTCAGTCCGCGACCCCCAAAATAATCATATTTTAACTGGGGACCACCCACCCCGATGAGCACTAAGAGTTGAGGCATTACATTTTGTATAACCACAGTTCTATTGTGAAAATAGCAGATCCACATGCTCACAATGCCTCGCGAGGTGTTGTGAGCATGTAGATCTGCTATTTTCACAATTTCTGCCTCTAATATTTTACAATTTGACCAATATTTAATTTGTCATTGCAGTCCTCAAATTGTCACTTTAGAAATGTGCAGATACCCTCTATACCAGGGGTCTTCAACAGGGGGTCCGCGACCCCTAGGAGGTCCGCGGAGGTACTGCAGGGGGTCCGCGAAATTATTGGTAAAAAAAAGAGAGAAAAAAGAAGAAGATTTCAAAAAAAATTGTTTTTCACATTTATGTAAAGAAAAATCATGATTCTATCTATTTTGAATAGCTTGAATACATGATTACTATGCAATTGACAGATTGTTGATATTATTGACATTGGTTCTCAGTTAATAAGTAGTATGTTTAGAAATGGTAGTGGTACGGCCCACCCTGCTCGCTGTAATAAAAAATATGTCGTAGCCCCGACCCCCCCACTCTACGAGGTGGTAGGGGGTCCCTGCTCCATCTCCTCATCAGTTTGGGGGTCCCCGGCCTGAAAACGTTGAAGACCCCTGCTCTATACACTTAAATGTTACGCTGGTTTCTTTGCTGTTGAGTGAGAAAACAATGTTGCCCATTAAGTTAATAATCTGGGGACCCCCCAAAATAATATGGGGACCCCCCTGGGGGCCCCGACCCACAGGTTGAGAACCGCTGGGTCAGATAACAGCATGGCTTCTTGTTGTCAGACTTCATATTGGTCATTTGACGACAGACGGAAGCCATTATGACATAACGCGCAGTTCCTACTGTGATAACAATAGTACATTTCATGTAACACACTTTATATTTGACACAAATCTCAAAGTGATGTATGAATGACTCCAGTATTTTTCAGGCTGAGTCGACCCACATTCACTTCCTGTCTTGCCTCTCGAAAGAGGCTAACTGATGACCTCATCCTTGCCTTAAGGCCTAGAATTATTGAATGCTTTAACCAGTGAAAAATAGCAGATATACAAGCTTGATCTTGAGCTTGTAGATCTGCTATCTGCTAAAAGTCGTGAAAATGTGTAAAAATCTTATGTATTTTCAAAGCGAACGTTTGTAAATCAAAGTTTGCTTCTGGGTGGTCCCTGGAACTAAACCTTTTGAGATGCGGGTCCGTGGCCAAATACATATCATTTTGGGGGTCCTTCACATGAAACAGTTTGAGAACCACTGACATGGTAGTCTCTCAAGAACAGACTAACTGAGCTCCAGTTAAGTGAAAAGGACCTTTTCTTTGACGATGGCTAACCAGATTGCTGACATAGAAAAATCTTAGAAGGATTCAAAAGACACTTATAGAATCGTGTCAAAATTCTAATTTTCAAGATTTTTCAAAAATAGCAGATTTACAAGCTCACAGCGCGTACACAATAATGTGTACCCGTTCTAAATGGGTTAAATTGGAGAAATCCAAGGCCCATTTTCTTTCATTCATAAAACCAAGTAAAACATTTCAAAAGGTTTAGGTCACACATCTGACTACATCTTGTAGATTTGGTGGAAAAAAGCAGTCCAAGTACAGAGACAACTCGGCTTCAGTTAACTATAAGTTTAGAGCATACATGGGCAACTGGTGGCCTTAAAATTTGAAATTAAATTAAAAAAAATTACTTTCCAGCATTCCAAAAAGCTAAAAATTACTAGGATTCCAATTAAAAAATAGCAGATCTACAAGCTCAAAACATGTTGCTCTTTGAGCTTGGAGATCAGCTATTTTCGCTGCTTTTGTGTGATATAGAATGATGAAGTAGGGCAATGCGGTTAAAATACAGAGTCAGAGATCGGAGGTTTCTGCCCTACAGTATATGCATTGTGGCCCTCTGGAGTGTGTGTGCAAATATAGTGGCCCTCTCTATCATCAACGTTGCCCACCCCTGGTCTAGAGGGTTTAAGTGGTTAACTAAAAGATAAAGACTACTTCATCACCACTGATGATAAGAAGAGGCGTTATATCTTATCAGATAGTTGCTAGATTCACTGAGTCAGCAGCTACAGTCATCTCTGTACAGCCTGTTGTGTTACAGGCTTATTATAGTCCAAGGGCCCTATTATGATCCAGGTCTTATGCCTTAACTTCTTTGCCTTTTTTTACTATTTTGTTTTTGTTTTTTAAATATTTCAAATAGCTGATCTGCAAGTTCACAACGTGCAGATGTAGATCAGCATTTGAAGTATTTAAACATGTTTTTCAAAATAGTGAAAAAAGGTAAAGAAGTTAAGGCATAAGGCATAAGACCTGGATCATAATAGGGCCCCAAGTGTTAACCAAACATTGGGACGTGGACCAATTTTTGTGGGTCGCGGGTAAATGTCCCTTTTGTTTTTCGTTTCCTACATTAAAGTGTGTGTGTGTGTGTGTGTGTGTGTGTGTGTGTGTGTGTGTGTGTGTGTAAAAAATCCACGAAAATCCATAAATAATTAAGGAGTAGCGAAACTGCAGATTTACAAGCTCAACGCGTTGTGTGGTGAGCTTGTAAATCTGATATTTTCAGTATTTTGGGTCAGGGTAGCTCTGGTCCAGAGCGTGCGTCTCAGGGAGACATTTCTCTTTTGGGTCTTGAGCTAAGGATTCTGGGAAATGTAATATTGTGTAAAAAAGAAAAAAAAAAAAAAAAAAAAACATTGCAGATGGCTAGAACCCGAAATCATAACTGACTGTGGAAAGTTTGACATTTCTCGATTATAAATCCTTGTTTTGAGTGGTCTTATGTAATATTGTACTATTTTGAAATACAGACATTTGATATTCATGAACAGTCATGAACAGTATGCCATAAAAATTCAAAATGTTAACAAAAAAGGTTTGGAATAATTCACTGAATGCACTGAATGTGCCATGTATCTAGAATATATGAAAGTTTCAAAAGATATATGAAAGTTTCAAGAAATGTTACTTTTACACAATATTTCTTTTTTTTAGATGCATCTGTAGTTAATCTCAAACTGGTTAAATAAAGAAAACTAGAATTGACAAAACATGTTCAACAGTTAACTAAAATAAAAAACAAACAAATTGAAAACAAATTAAAAACTAAATGAAAATAAAAAGCTATATAGAAAAATTCAAAAAAGGTTTTCACTTTGGCATGAAGTGATGTTACATCATGTCCGATAAGTTATACTGTAGTTTCCCTGAGCCGGAGGGTAAGGCACAGTCATGTGTGCCCAGCAGGTTGTGTGTGTGTGTGTGTGTGTGTGTGTGTGTGTGACAGTAGTGTGTCACACACAGGGCCGTTCAACTGTCATTAACTGCCACCAGGGTGTACGTGTGGCTCAGATAAGAGGTGCTTTAGGGTGACTCACTCCTTGTCATCCTGCCTTTTGTTTGCCTCCAACCTACTCATCCATCCTGCTGCCTCGCAGCACAGCACTGTGTGTGTATCCTCCTCCACCCTCCTGCCTGGGGAATGAGGTCACTGGGCTGCTGGCACCATGTGCCACTGCCAAACCAGCAGTGGTGGCAAAAGTACTCAAAACCTTTTACTTGAGGAAAAGCATCAATGACGAAAAATGTTTGTCGACTGTGTTTTTCCACTGAAGAAAACTAAATAAAAACTAAGCTGTGATAACTAAAACTAAGAAGTATATTGACAATTTTGTCAACAAAATAAAAACTAGACTAAAACGTTAGGGAGGGACTACTGGAGAAGAGTCATTTTATGTTTGGTTGCTCTCAGGTGTTGCGTGCTGAAAATAGCAGATCTACAAGCTCACAACGCGTCGCAACACAACCAAGTGTAAAATCAGTCATTACGATGCCATCAAGGTCTGCCAAAATACATTTCAGTTGACTAAATCAAGATTTAGTCGCCTAGAATCTTATATTCAGTTGACAAAAATTAGACTAAAACTAAAACTTTTCAGGTGACTAAATTATGACTAAAACTAAATTACATTTTATTCAAAAGACTATGACTAAAACTAAATCAAAATGCTGTCAAAACAACACTGTATCAATACTGCAATGTATGAAATACTCTGTTACAAGTAGAAGGCCTGAATTCTAAATTTACTTGAGTCAAAGTACAAAGGTATTGGCATACCTTGTGTTGGTAGTCATGGTTGCCAGTTCCCACTTGATGTCATGTGGGAGTTCAGACTGCACCAGATCATAATGAATAACTGACAGCTTGCACAATGTCTTCAAAGTAGGGCGTAAATCTAAGATGTACAGGTCATCAACAGGTATGTTGGTGCCTGATTTGAATCCTCCAAAGATGATGATACGGTCTTCCACCATGCAACAGCACATCCCACTCATCCTGTCGGGGCCTTGCCCTTTCGCCTTGAGCTCAACGTGATTCCAGGAAAGGGTCTCTGGACTGAGTTTCCATAGATCATTTGTTAAGCAATGGTTTCTGTTTCTGCCACCAAATATGTATAGCTCTCCTTTGTAGGACAAGGCTGAATGACTATATTGTCGTTTGGGGATTGGGTGTCCAGAAGGCATACTCAGCCAGCAGTTGGTCTCTGTGTCGAACACTCTGAATGTATGCCCCCCCATATACCCCGCAAATACAAATATCTTTGTCCCAATGATGGTGGCAGAGTGACCTTTTGAACGAGGTGGTGGGGTTCCTCTGGTGTTAATTAAAGCCCAGACCATTATGGTGGTGTCCAACTTGTACATGTCATTAGGGTATGGGTATCTAAGCTGCTGGGTGTATCCTCCATAGACATACATGACCTTCCCCAGTACACAGGCTGAATGGAACCCCCTTGCCTCTGGAATAGTCCCAGTAATATTGGGTTTGAACCAGCTGTGGGTCTCGACATCAAAGGCATAAAGCCCATTGCAGTTAGCATACACCCCTCCCCAGATGTAGACAATTTCTTCTACCAGCGCAGCTGTGTGGCTCCAGCGCGCGGAGGGAACCTCAACAGGACTTTGACCTCTTTCATTTGTCACTGGGGGCAACTTCCTCCAACGCAAAGACACTGTGTTGAAGATGTGGACGTCAATCTGACCACCACTGTTGTTCAGGTTGTATCCTCCAAATGAGTACAGCTTGTGTCTGACTACCACAGTAGCATGGCAGGAATTCTTATGTGCTCCTTTCAGATGTGTCGTCCAGTGAATCATTTCACACAGCAGCACCACTTCAAATCAGTGCAACTATTACACCATACGTTGTAAAACAACAGCCTAGACCGAGGAGGTTGTTGAATGACATTTTGTTAATTGGACGATTATTTTTAAAGGACAAGTACATTGGGTGTGATGACAATGTTGTGATGTCATTGCATGATGATGTAATTACGCGGAAGAGCTAATTGTGGGCTTGCTGAAAGGCGAGACCAGTATTTTGTACCAAATCTTTATAAGTCAAGTTTATTCTCATCAAAAAATGGCAGACAGTACAAAGGCAGGGCCCTTAGCCAATGAGGAGCTGCATTCTAGGTGACATCACCAACAAGTGAGACCTGATATAAATAACAACAACACGTTGGCTCGAGACCAGTATGTTATATCAGTATGTTATGCTATACTTTACGGGCGCGCAGTGCTATTCCGATTGCCTTAAAGTCTGAGAGAGAGAAAGAGAGACATTTTCAAGCTCTCACCAAAACTAATGTGCCACTGTTCAACTATGAGAGCGGAGACACACATATGCTCATGATAAGCAGTGATAGCTGAGTGGTTAGTGTCCATAGCTAGGACTCTGGAGGTCCTAGAGGTCGCAGGTACGATTCCCCGCTCCAGCTATCACTGCTCCCCTCCCCTCGCGCTCCATGTGGGCAGCACTGGGTTCAGCTGGGTTAAGCTGAAAACTTGTGGGATGATGTAGGTAAATTCTTCTTCTCAAAAACAAAAAGACACAAATCTAGGTCAAACCAATTAACAGCCACAGCTGGTCCTTTCTCTGGACTCGCTAGTTATAGCCTACTGACCAGCTCTGCTCTCCTCCAACTCCAAGTTACATAAAACCATAACTTATGGTTATGGTTTCTCCATGTTTCCACCTCAAAATGCTGGATTATTATTCTTCAAATGGACCGGACCTCTCTCTCTCTCTGGGACATCGGATCTCTGTGCCGTCGGATTTTCAGGCCGTCGGAATATCGACCTCTAGCCATACTTAAAGCCCCCTCTGTTATACCAAATCTTTATAGATCAAGTTTATTCTCCTCAAAAAACTGTCCGACAGTACAAAGGCAGGGCCTTTAGCCAATGAGGGAGCAGTGAGCCCACACTGTTTCGTAGGAACAGTATTTCTAGTGGAATAGTTTGTTCATCCATCTTCTTGTGTCCTCTTTACCTGTGGTGGTACGCAGGTATACATTCATTCATTCATTCATTCATATAGTCTATGCTTGTTCTTGGTTATATCATTTGAAATCACAACATCCACTTTCACGTATTCACACAGTTGTAGATGCCACTAAACCTGCTGTTGCAGCAATGTGTCCCGTTTACTGTCCTAGTCTGTGTGACATGAAGTTCTGCATGTCTGACGTCTCAGGGTTGTTCAATCATGTTAAGGTCTCTGGGGGTGTGAATTTTATCTAGCAATAATTTAACCATTAGTCGGTGGCCCCAGGGCAATAAAAGGACCGTTTGGTTCAGATTCTCGCAAATTCGCCAAATTTGGCACAGATGTTGTCCATAACATACTTAATCATTTTAAGATGGGTGCCAAGATGGGCACCCCATGGTACTGCGAGGAGCTCATTCGGCTTGATTTTCTTGCAGGTGGGATTTATGGCTCTTTGAAGTGAGCCGAGCCGGATCTCTGCGATCCGTTCCTTTTCAAAGAGCCGTTCAAAATACTGTCTCATTTTAGTTACTTTTAGTTATTTTGTTACTTTCTAGATTTTGATTATAATTACAAATCACTTCAACCCTATATAGGCCTGCATTTTGTCACGTTGCGACACATTGTGAGCTTGTAGATCTGCTATTTTCAAATGATTTTTCCAAATGTTATTAATTGGAAAACCTGTGAAATGTGACGTTCTGCATATTGAGTACTTTCTATTCAATATGGGGCTAAATGTACTATAATCATATTTTTGTCTTAGGAATGCTACAAATAGTCTACAACACATTATTGAACTCAAGTCTCCATGGCACGAGTAAATCAATAGAAAAAAAGTCATTTTGGGGGTCCGTGCATTTCGATACCATTACTTTAGTGCTTTTACTCAAGTACATTTTAATTACACTTCTACTTGTGTATTTTGTACATTGTAGTAAAGAATGTTTGTACTTTTTACATGTAGTATTTTGAACGGCTCTTTGAAAAGGAACGGATCGCAGAGATCCGGCTCGGCTCACTTCAAAGAGCCATAAATCCCACCTGCAAGAAACTCAAGCCGAATGAGCTCCTCGCCATGGTACTGCCATAATTGAGCAATGCAATTGGTGTCCCATTAACTTTACATTACAGGGAAAAAAAGCAAAAAAAGAATCTGCTTTAAGTAGCATATAACTGGTCAAACTAGGGGGTTTTCATGATTCTGAATCCATTGCAAACATCCGTTTTGCATAAAAAAACATTCATTGGGCTAAAACGGCCACCACGAAAGTGTTAAAAGTGATGACTCATCACTTTTCATCACTAAACCATAGTCTTGTAGGGCAGTTTTTTTTAGCCCAAGGAATGTTTTTTGTGCAAAACGGATGCTTGCAATGGATTCAGAATCATGAAAACCCCCTAGTTTGACCAGTTATATGCTACTTAAAGCAGATTATTTTTTTGCTTTTTTCCCCCTGTAATGTAAAGTTAATGGGACACCAATTACATTGCTCAATTATGGCAGTACCATGGGTTGCCCATCTTGGCACCCATCTTAAAATGATTAAGTATGTTATGGACAACATCTGTGCCAAATTTGGCGAATTTGCGAGAATCTGAACCAAAATATCCCTGGGGCCCCCGACTACATATGAACATTTATTTTGCACATACAATGGAAAAAAAATTACAATAGAAAGGTCAGGGGGAGGTATGGATATGCTTTGTTTTCTTTTACCAGTTTCGAGTAGCAAGTGTAGTAAGTGGCTTTTCAGAGAGGTTTTAAAGGAAGGTTGGGATTTACACTCCTTTAAGGCCTTTGGTAGGGCGTTGTACTTTATTGTGGCACTCCTGTCGCAGCGTGTGTTGTGTATTAGCGTGACGAACGGACATGAGCTGGTCGTTTTCATAACTGCGATCTGACGGTCGCACTATTAACAGCAGAATAAAAATAACGTCGAAAGATTTATGTGAGAAAGTGCAAAAAAGAGCAAATAGAGAGAATAAAAAAAGCATCATAAAATGTACATGTGTTTGTTTGGTATAGGCAGGCTCAGCATAATGTTAAAAATACACTGCTTGCCCACCTATTTCACAACCACCACCGCCACCATCAAACTTGCCTACACAGCTGCTTCCAATTATCCACCATCCATTCAACTTGGAAGTGGGGTCAAGTTGTGTCATTGTGTGTTTTATCATTGGTACTGTAAAATGCGTTGCTAAAGAACACATGTAGGCTACTACTCATGGTTTTAAACATGTTTATTAATTGAACTGAAGTTGAATTGATAGTGTGGGTCACCTCCAGGGTTGTTGTTGCATCAAATTCTGGGCCCTGGGTATTTTAACTATTAAAAAATAGCAGATATACAAGCTCACAGCGCGGCACCGAGTGCTATAAAGAGGAACTTGCCTGGCGATGAAGGAAGGGACGAAAATACTTTCTGCTTTAGCTGATCGAAGTGAGGAAGGAGGATGGATGATGTAATGTAACTTGAATGAAATCAGAGGCTGAGGTTAAATATTGCTGCTGTGACGTGCTGTCCACCAGTGTCCAAAAACAGAAAACAGGCCCTAAGGCCGAGAAGCGACCATCAGGTCGCCGTTACCAATCGTGTGGCACGTGGCGCTCCTGTCGCAGCGTATGTTATGTATTAGCGTGATGAATGGACGGACATGAGCTGGTCGTTTTCATACTAACTGCGGTTTGACGGTCGCAATAATAACAGCAGAATAAAAATAAAGTTGAAAGATGAATGTGAGCAAGTGCAAAAAAAAAAAAAAGCAAATAGAGAGAATAAAAAGAGCATCATAAAATGTACATGTGTTTGTTTGGTATAGGCAGGCTCAGTAATTAATGTTAAAAATACAGTGTGCTTGCCCACATATTTCACAACCACCACTGGCACCAACATCAAACTTGCCTACACAGCTGCTTCCAATTAGGCATCATCCAGCCGACTTGGAAGTGGGGTCAAGTTGTGTCATTGTATGTTTTATCATTAGTACTGTAAAATGCTTTTCTAAAGAACACTACTACTCATGGTTTTAAACATGTTTATTAATTGATAGTGTGGGTCACCTCTCTCCCCTCAATGCTGGCAATCCTGTTGATTGGGAAGGTGTCAATACTGTAGAGGAGGAGGAGGGGTCTTTGATTCATCGGCCTGGTGTTAGAATAATTAGCCTATAGGAGTTAATTGAATTGCCAATTGCTGTTCTGTGATTTTGGTAGCCTACGTCGCAATCTCTATAAAAAGGAACTTGCAGGCGATGAAGGAAGGGACGAAAATACTTTCTGCTTTAGCTGATCCAAGTGAGGAAGGATGGATGATGTAAAGTAACTTTAATGAAATCAGAGGCTAAATATTGTTGCTGTGACGTGCTGTCCACCAGAAACCTTGTCCAAAAATGAAAACAGAACCAATGTTCCAATGGATCCAATGTAGTTATTTAGACACAAGCTCTTAATAGCCTACTCATTATTCATTGGTTACAATATTTAGTAGAATCCAGAGACGGGCAAACTATCGATCAGTTTCACTATATTTGTTTCTTGGGGGCACGGTGCCACAGTCAGTATTGCTGTCGCCTCACAGCTAGAAAGTCCTGGGTTCGATTCCCGCCGGGGACTCTGTGGGCGCTGGGGGTGTGTTCTCTCCTCTGTGTCATCAGTGACCAAACCCTAGGTGGGGTTGGCAAAAAGGCCTTTCTGTGTGGTGTTTGCATGTTCTCCCTGTGTCTCCTCGGGTAGGTACCCTCACAAAAAACATGCAGTAATCCTGGTCTCTATGCTGCCAACCCCTGGCCAGCTGGGGCACCTGATGGAGGGAAAAGGAACTGGTTGGAATAACGTGTTCCTTCCACACGTTACATCCAAACCGGGGAAACTCCCCCATGTCAGGTGAAAAGAAGCAACTTGGACTCCTCATGCATAGAAGGAAGCATGAGGTCACTCCGTTGTCTTCCCAGGTTGGCAGAGGGAGCATAGCGCCCAGGATTACATTAGATAATTGACACTGGGTTACAAAATCGTGGGATAAAAAAATTGAGAAAAAAAAAGCACAAACAGCCAATCTACGTACACTCTCTCACACGTGTCACATCACTTTCAGCACGTTGTGAGGATTGGGAGCTTGCAAATCTGCTATTTTTGTGGCTAGACTCCCAGTCCCAGCAGGTATGGATCAGATGTAGCCTATGCATCCATTACAATAATTGTGTGTGAGCACCCTCTGGAGGATACACAGATAATTGCAATTGCCATTTTAGGTAGTAAGTGGTAAATTCATAAGGAACTTGTTTTCCCCTTCTAGAAATAGTGGAGTCTAAAGTACAAGATCTGTCTTTCTGTAATGGAGTGAAGTGAAAGTCATATAAAGCATCCAGAAATACAGTATACTCGACTAGGCTAAATGTAATTTGTTATAGGCCTACTGTCCCACTGATTATACTGTAAGTGGATCAAGTGTAACTTTGTTTCTGCCTTTCCGATTCTGGGTTCATCCAAAATAAATATTGCATTCAGTAAATAAATCACTTGAGTCCAATGTAAATGAAACATGCTGAGACACGCCAAATACAGAAACAAACAGTGCTACTGAGCAGCTCAGTCTGGGAGGCCTTTCAGCTCAAACTGATTTACAACCACTAATGTCTAATCATGTGCCTGCTGAACAACAACCCATCTTTATTTAGAGTCAAATGCAAACCATTTAGCTTAATGATTTGGTTATAATGACTTGGGGGGGGGGGGGGGGGACACCCTGGGGGGGGGGGGGGGGGGGGGGGGGGGGGACACCTCAATTGTTCAAGTATTTAGTCCCAAAGTAAAGTGCTCTATATCAGGGGATTTCAAACTTTTTTAAGGGGATAAAAAACATTTTCATCCATGGCACTCCTGAATTACACTGTTAATTTTTAGAATCTTAAATCTTATTATGCGACGTAAATATGCACATCTTTCCACCTGAGACACGGTAGGCTATGTCATGGAGAAAATCCGTTTCCATCAGAGCTGACTGAAAATAACTTTATACTCGACGTTTAACCACTTGAACCCCGGCATCCCTATTCTGGGGGGAAGGTTGTGAGCTTGTAGATCTGCTATCTTTGCTGAAGAGTGTTGGCTGTAGATCGAAAAAGAACTCATCAAGTAGCCTACAGTGCAAACCACGTCTGTTTAGTGAAGTGCTATTGATGTAGTGATATTGATTAATTCCAAATATTTTCAGATTATTCGGAGGGACACCTGGACTGGCATCACGGCACCCACATTGTGAAACCCTGCTCTGTGATTGTGATAGTACCGTAATCATTGCTTTGTTTGCACAGTAGCAGGGATTTCCCCTATCTCCAGAGCTGAAGAAGTGGGTTGCCAATTCCATCCTATCAGAAGAGAATAGCTAGGGCCACCCAAAGTGTTTCTATTTTTGTCTGCTCATTTCTTCTCACCATCACTTCAGGTTTCACTTGTTTTCTGTTTAGTAAAGAGCTAGAGAGAGTGGGAGCCCCTGTTACAGAACAAACACTCAAAGGCAGTGTTTCTCAAACCTTCAAATTTCAAGGTTTCCCCTTAACTCTGACAGTGTGACAGGTCCATTTGGTTCCGTTTGTACACTGTCAGAGTTACAGACTTGTAAGGTGCAATTTAGACCCCCATAAAGGAATCTAGAGAATCCCTGAAATCCACTTTGAGAACCACTGCTCTACGGCAATGATTACAATCAAACTATATAGAGCGATTTAACTATTATTTTAACAACAACAACAAAAATATCACTTACTGCACTTTTAAAATGCAGTAATGCATTACTAATGGCCCATGGCTCTGTGTCCATTGTACCTTAAATATAGTTGATAAAACTGCAATGTTTCTATAAACTTGATCAGCTAATATCTGGTTTTGGGTCATGGTATTCACATGTAAAGTTGTTGACTCTGATGTCATGTCATGTGTATAAGAAATGTTCATGATTATTTCTGGCATATTAATAAGTAGGGCAGAGTATAAACTCAGTGTGTAATGCACATTACACATGTAGGCAAGGCTAATGCTAATATTGTATTCCTATGCAGAGACACACTATGGGTTTTTGGAGCTGTGTGGAACACAAGCTCCCCTATACGTGGCCGTGTGTGTAGGTATGTGGGTGGGTATGTGGGTATGTGGGTGGGTGGGTGGGTCTGTATGTAGCCTGTATGTAGTAACCCTGGGTGACCAGAGAGGTGCTGTTGAGTCTAGCCTGCCCTGAGCATCAACTGCAATACACACACACACACACACACACACACACACACACACACACACACACAGCTCCACTTCGAACAGAGGTTCGATTTTCTATTGACTCCACCTTTTATAGGTACCTAAATATAAAGATCTGAATAATGCAACTATGGGTCCATTTGGTTTCATGGACTAAACATTTACTTTTCCCGACGCCTTTTTTAATTCTCAGAGCGTGGGGAGCACCTGACCAGAGCTTGATGACAAAGCTTGATGACAGTGGTCTTCTTCTTCGAGTCCGTAGCAATCTCAGATGTCGTTCTGCCAGTATCGGGCACAGGCCACAGCTGATGGTGTGGGCTCTGCCAGGTCCTCTGGACAGCACTGGGGGGCATCGGCACATTTCAGTAGGTGGGACATTGTCTGCACTGATCCACAGCTGCATGTGTCTTCTGTAGTATAGTTCCAGACTTTCATCAGTGCTTTGCACCTCCCCTGTTCCACTCGCAGTCTGTTCAGTGACTTCCAGGTGCATGATCCAGCCAAGGTCGTGACCACTAGCAAGGCTTTCCGTTGGTGTAATTCCTCGGTTCAACCAGTCAAGAGTTCGTATGTCATGGCTTTGCCATTCATCTTCCCAGATGTTGGCCCTTGCTACTTGTTTGGTTGTCTGGAGGGGCAGGACTGTCTGCAGGAAACTAGCTCTGGATGGGAGCCTCCGTGGGGGTGCTACATGGCCATGTAAGGGGTGTCTACTGTCCATCTCCTGTGTCCTACGTTCATCTTGAGCGATACCCAATCGCCTGATGTGCGGGGGAGAGATGCCGGCTAGCGCATAGAGGCACGGGACAGGTGTTGTTTTAATGCAACCCGTGATGATGCGGCAGGTGTCATTTAAAGCTGTGTCGACCAGCTTGGTATGGCATGATCGACTCCAGCTCGAGCAGGCATATTCTGCAGTAGAGAAGCACAGGGCCATGGCAGTTGTGCGGATTGTTGGTGGGTCTGCGCCCCACTTGGAGTTTACTAGTTTTCGTAAGATGTTGTTTCGGGTGTTGACCTTGGCTTTGGTGTTCTCCAGGTGTTTTTTGAAGGAGAGTGTCCTGTCCAGTGTGACGCCAAGATACATGGGATGAGTATGGTTTGACAGTTTGTGGCCATCCCAAGTGACGCTCAGTTCTTTTTTAGCGTCACGATTCCTCAGGTGAAAACTGCATAGTTGGGTTTTTGATGGGTTTGGTTTCAGGTGGTTGTTATTGTAATAGCTTGACATTTCTTGGAGAGCACTTTCAAGGACAGACTCAATCTTTTGGAAGTCTACTTGTTGGGTGGTGATGCAGAGGTCATCTGCGTAGATGAAACGTTGGCATTCTGGGGGTAGTGGCTGGTCGTTTGTGTAAATGTTGAAAAGGAGGGGGGCCAGTACGCTACCTTGTGGGAGGCCGTTCTTTTGGGCTTTCCATTTGCTCCTCTGGTCATTTAACTGGACGTAGAAGCGCCTGTTGTTGAGGAGGCTCTTGATGACTTGACACAGGTTCAGGTCACCAGTCATGTCCAGTAGTTTCCTGACCATCGTCCGGTGCTGGACAGTATCATAGGCAGCAGAAAGGTCTATGAATGCTGCTCCAGTTATTTGTTTGCCTTCAAACCCATCCTCAATGTGTTGGGTAAGGTTGAGTAGCTGTCCAGCACAGGAACGGCCAGGACGGAACCCAGCTTGGTCTTTTGTCAGCTTGGTGTCTATGAGTGGCATGAGACGTTGGAGTAGCAGCCTCTCGTAGAGCTTGAAAGTGATGCAGAGGAGAGAAATGGGTCGGTAGCTCTTTGGGGATGATGGGTCTTTGCCGGGTTTGGGGATTGCAACCACTTTGGCCTTTCTCCAGATAGGAGGGATGGTTTTCTGTGCCATGCATACATTCAGCATCTCCAGGAGCCAGGTCTTTGCTTTAGGTCCCAGATGGTGTATCATTTCTGCCAGGATGTCATCAATCCCTGCTGCTTTTCCGGGTTTCAGCTTTCCCATTGCAGTTTCGAGTTCTTCCATATCGAAGGGTTTGGTGAGAGGACTGGCTGATTGTGGTTGGTCTGATACCACTGTGCGATGGTGTTCTCCTGTGGGTCGGCGGCGATGTTGGTTCCGGCCGTTGGCCACCAGCTGTGTTGCAACTGAGTTTGCTGTGACTGTTGTGATTATGGGTGGTGTGGTGTGGTCTTCGCCCAGACGGCGGATTGTAGCCCATGCCTTCCTGCTGTTGTTTGTCATGTTGGTGTTCTCTATCAGCTCCTTCCATGACAGTGGTGTAAAGTAACTAAGTACCTTTACTTAAATACTGTACTTAAGTACAATGTTGAGGTATTTGTACTGTAGTTACTTTGTAGATATTGATTATTATTACGAAACATAGAGTAACCACTTAATCCTATACATTTTGGCAATTTGAAAATAGACAATCTAAACCTGCTATTTTCAAAAGATTTGTATATGAAAACTTGAAATGGGACATTCTGCATAATGAATACTTTTACATTTTGAATTCCAGACTTTTACTCGATTATTTATACATTGCAAGACAAAGTTGTATGAATACAGTCCATGGGTCTTCAACAGGGGGTATGGGACCCCTAGGGGGTCCTTAGCTATAGGGTAAAGTGTTGTGTACCATGTGTGTGTGCTATGTAGTATGTACAGAACAGATAATAGTGCTCTTAAATGAATCATTCATGAAGCCATCAAAGCTGCAACATCTCAAGTTGGAGACAATCCAAAGGCTCTTAAAATAAAAACCTGTCTTTATGAGGCGCTCAGTTAAATATACGGTGAGCCAACTTTGAAAGTCTCTTTATCAAGTTGTAAGACAAATGGAATGTACAGTAGCAAGTGATAGTAGTAGTGGGGTTGCTTGCTTCGCCTCTCTCTCAGCTGAGGGGTCCTTGGCCAGAGAAACATTGAAGTTTGATTGATTGAAGTATTAGAAGTTTGCATAGGAAAAGGTACTGTTTCATGACAGTACAGTTCACTGGTACAAGGTGGATAAGCTCATGAAAGCCGAAGCTTGTCTACATTGAGATCCCTTTTTTTTAAACTCATATAACATTGAATGACAGACAGACAGAACACAGTAGCCTACTATGCAGAGGATATCATCAGAAAAACAGTTGGGTAAAAAGAAAACAATGCAAAATAAAAGGTATTGTATTGAAGTTCTGTTAAGTTAATAATGACAGAAGTCTGCTTTTATTTGTATAAGATATCCTAGTCTATGTCTGTGAGTCACAGTCACGGTTGAACTGAAGACATTTTCAAAGTCACAGGACATCTTTCAGAATGTCTACAATGTGAGTTCAGTTCAACCGTCCCTCAACCGCCTACATTCCACTGGGCTATGGGACCGTTGCTATATCTACTGGGCTATGGGACCGTTGCTATCAGTGGTGGAAAGATACTACTACTACAAACAAACCAAACAATACTTGAGTACGTGTACTCAAGTATTGTACTTCATTAAAGATTTTAGGTATTTGTTACATTGTACTGTATTTTCAGTTTGCCTTTGCATTACATCTCAGAGGCAAATATTGTAGGCCTACTTTTTACTCAACTACAATTATTTGAAAACTTTTAGTTACTAGTTCTAAGGCTACTTTGTAAAAACATACATTAACCACTTTTATAATATAGGGCTACTTTGGCTATTTGAAAATAGCCAATCTACAAGCTCACAACGCGTCTCAAAAGGATTTTATACATTTGGAAACCTTTGAAATGGGACATTTTGTGCTTGGTGAGTAGCCTACTTTTACTTTTAGTACTTACTAGAAGCTCGGCGCCCTGGCCAACTCGGGAACAATGTAAATAGGGGATGAATGCCCCGCCCTTTAATGCAAACCCCATTATACCTGTTGTCATAGGATCTGTTTTGACCATCTGTTTGCGTGTGTCCATTTATGCCCATGGCTTGTGAGATGCGTCGGTTATCTCCATGTATAGAGATTCAACACGTGCAAAGTACAGGAGTGATGTCAGAATGAGTCAGCAGAAGTGATGTCAGAATGCCCATATGCCCATATATGGAGATCTCTGTATCTGTGTCCCTTTATGCCCATATACGGAGATTGCGTCCATTTTATGTCACAATGAGTCAGCGCTTGCGCCGATACATCCATTTATGCCCATATATGGAGATGTGCGGCCGAGCGTCTAGTCGGCGCCCTAGCCAACTTGGGAACAATGTAAATATGCCCATATATGGAGATCTCTGTAGGACCCGTTATGCCCATATATGGAGATGCGCGGCCGAGCGTCTAGTCGGCGCCCTAGCCAACTCGGGAACAATGTAAATATGCCCATATATGGAGATCTCTGTAGGACCCGTTTTGACCATCTGTTTGCCTGTTTGTCTTTGAGTCAGCAGAAGTGATGTCAGAATGCCCATATGCCCATATATGGAGATCTCTGTATCTGTGTCCCCTTTATGCCCATATACGGAGATTGCGTCCATTGTATGTCACAATGAGTCAGCGCTTGCGCCGATACGTCCATTTATGCCCATATATGGAGATGGGCGGCCGAGCGTCTAGTCGGCGCCCTGGCCAACTCGGGAACAAAGTAAATATGCCCGTGTTGTCATAGGAGTGTGGGGTCATGTGGTGTACGTGATGTCAGAGCCTTTTATGAAGTGATGTCACAATGACATGATTTCCTCCGGAACAGCCTGATGTCAACAATCAGCCCGCATAAGGAGATTCCGAACGTTTCGCGCCGGTTAGGGAAAACCGCGCGTCGGGTCGGGTCGAGGCCCGGCACTGCACTCCGTGCCGCGGCGGGGAACGCGCGTGCTGAATCTGAAGCCGGTGGGACGAACGGTTCTCGAGATACGCGGATTACAGACACGCAGACAGACACACACACACACGCAGAGACTTCTCGCATTTATAGATAGATAGGGCTATATTTTTAGGCTTTTTTTCTCTTTCCCGGTTTGTAACGGCTCCTTAGCTGTTTTTTTTAACTTGTAACAGTATTTATACAACCTTTTAATTAAAGTACAATATGTGAGTAGCAGTGGTGTAAAGTAACTAAGTACATTAAGTACAATGTTGAGGCATTTGTACTTTATTTGAATATTTCCAATTTCCAATACAATTCTACTCCACTAGCTACATCTTGGATCCAAATAGTGTAGCCTACTTTTACTCCACTACATTTTTTGAGAACTTTAGTGACCAGGCTTTAAGTTGCAGGTATAAATAAATATTATAAAGCATGTGCATAAACCACTTAAAGGAGTATAGTTCACCCCCAAAATGACTATTTTTCTATTGATTACTCGCACTGGATGGGGAAACCGTCAGGGTAAATTTACTATAATCAATGTTTTGTCTTAGGAATGCGACAAATAATACCCAAAATATTATTGAACTCAAGTGTCCATGGCATGAGTAATCAATAGAAGTCATTTTGGGGGTGAACTACTCCTGCCCTATTTTATACCATGGCTATTTGAAAATAGCAGCTCTACAAGCTCACAACGCGTCACAATGCTACGCTGTGAGCTTGTAGATCTGCAATTGTCAAACATTTTAGTAGGCCCTACTTTGAGTAGGCCTACTTTAAGTATACTTTGATGCCAATACTTTTGTACTTTTACTCAAGTAGGCCTATACATTTTTTTATTCCCAACATTTACTTGTAACAGTCTAACAGAGTATTTCTACATTGCAGTATTGATACTTTTACTTATAAAAAATGTGAGTAGGTCTACTTAAACTTTCTTCCCCCACAGGTTGTGGTTGCTATCCAATGTCATGTGGGATCATTGTGGGCTGTTCAAGTGTAAGGTGATAAGGAAAGAGAGAGGCGGCTTGGCAGACAGTGCTCGCACGTGTGCCAAGTGCCAAGCCCCTTCCCTTCACACACAGCTGCGCTCTGATTGGCCAGGGAGGAGATAACAACATCCACGAGGTCTTGTTTTCATTACCTTCAAAAAATTCAGGCGGGATTCTTTTATTTGTTTTGTATTCAAAAGTGTCTCGAATAGCAGCGGGAGCACACAGAGAAGAAGACACAGACGTATGAGCAGTGCACAGACTGAGCTACACATCGGCACACACTTCATAAAAATACACTTTTTACAAGATGGGGAACAGCAATTCATTCAGTGATGTGACAGCTTCCTCCAGCAAGAGAAAGCCACCATGCACTTGTTGCAGCAGGGCAGGTGAGTCACTCTCATTCATAATCATTTATTTATTACACCTGCTGATATGATAGTGCTAACGGTCTTTGATGCAGCCTGTTATCTGAATAGTAGCCTACATTTAATTGATGGTTTCCTTATCCGTCTTTAATTTTATTTCAAAACACTTTATCTTGGCATTCAAAACACTATCTGGCTTTGGCTGGCTATAGTGGCTGCTATACAGTATTAGCCTACATTTTCCTTTGTCCAGCCTGTATTCGCCAGTCTGGACTATTATCACCAGTAAGACTCCCTAATCGGGAGATAAGCGACCTCACCGTAGGTGGCTTATCTCCACAAATAGGGCAAAAATTTGTTTTTCCAAAATCTTCCTGATCCATGTTGATGACATGAGTGTAGACATGCTGTGTAGTGATATTCGTGATTTTAGGGCAAAAACTGTAGGAGCAGTGTCCAAAAATGTGTTTTAAAAATCGGCCTGAAGGTGGCGCTACAATAGGGCCATGTGAGAAATGAGGGGTGGGGTCTCCGCGTTGCCTTGGCGGACGAATAGGTACCGGCCCCGGCTATCCCGGACGCTCCTAGCCCGAGTTACGGCATTTTATGTGCGCTGCAGTGGCAGGGGGTCCTCCACTGGGGGCGCCACCACTTTTGCATCCGTTCTGGAGCACCAGGAGTCGGTGGTCCCCGGGAATTCCCCGTGAGCAGCCCCGTTGGGGTGGTCATTTGGTCATTTTTGCACATTTGGTCATTTTTTACATCTGGGGGTCCCCCAGGGACTGGGGCTCCGGGGGTCCTTGGAGGTTGTAGTTTGGCAGGCAAGGAGTGTGTGTGTGTAAAATCTGGCATGGATCGGGTCAACGGGTGCGGAGATATAAGCAGGGAAAAAGTGTGACGTGTGACGTGTGAGCACATTTGGTCATTTTTTACATCTGGGGGTCCCCCAGGGACCTGGGGGTCCCTGGGGCTCCGGGGGTCCTTGGAGGTTGTAGTTTGGCAGTCAAGGAGTGTGTGTGCAAAATTTGGCATGGATGGGGGCAACGGTTGTGGAGATATGAGCAGGGCAAAAGTGTGACGGACGGACGGACGGACTGACTGACTGACTCACCCACGGATTATCACCAGTAAGACTCCCTAATCGGGAGATAAGCGACCGTAGGTGGCTTATCTCCACAAATAGGGCAAAAATTTGTTTTTCCAAAATCTTCCTGATCCATGTTGATGACATGAGTGTAGACATGCTGTGTAGTGATATTCGTGATTTTAGGGCAAAAACTGTAGGAGCAGTGTCCAAAAATGTGTTTTAAAAATCGGCCTGAAGGTGGCGCTAGAATAGGGCCATGTGAGAAATGAGGGGTGGGGTCTCCGCGTTGCCTTGGCGGACGAATAGGTACCGGCCCCGGCTCACCCAGACGCTGATGTATATTGTTCGCGTGATTCCTAAACCCACCAGGATTGAGTTAAGACCCGCCTCCTCTCGATAATCTTAAGTATGAAAGTGCCCATGCTCGCTCAAGTGCAAAGTACCTACTACCTACTGATCCATTACAATAATACACGCAGCATAATAGGCCCAAAGCCATATCCAAACCATAACAATTTAACTGATAATCAGTAAGAGTTTTTATTTTGAGCACAGTAGTGACAAATTAATAGCTTTCTCAGTACGTTTTTCTCTTTAGCAAAGTTACAAAGTTTTCCCTTTATTAAGCACAGTCAGTTTCGAGTTTTTTTTTAGCACAGTTTATTTTGAGCACTGTAGTGAGAAATTAATAGTTGTGCATTGTGCAAATGCAGGCTTTTCTCAAGTACAAGTCTTCATGCCTCTGACTCTATCCACCCTCCATGTGTCAGGCAGGGATTTCAGCCACTCCTGGAAGTCCTCGCGTTTCCGCGAGGCGGGTCTTAACTCAATCCTGGTGGGTTTAGGAATCACGCATATTGTTCACAGTAATCAATCAGATTACATTTCTTAACCATACCGGGGCGACCCCTAGAGGGAATACTGGGAAACTGCACCCACATCCTGCAGTATGTTATGTGTGCAGTGGTGGAAAGTGACTAACTTAGTACATTTAGGCTACTTTACTTTGATTGATTGAAGTATTTATTAGAAGTTTGCATAGGAAAGGGTACAATTTCATTACAGTAGCCTACAGTTCACTGGTACAAGGTCAACTAAAAGGATAAGCTCATGAAAGCCGAGGCTTGTTTACACTGAAATCCATCCTTTTTTTTTAAAATCATGTTTTAACTCATAACATTGAATGACAGACAGTTATAACACTGTACTATGCAGAAGATATCACCAGCAAGGTTATAGGCTAGGTTTATTGTTACCAGTCAGAGCGGTTTTAAAGGAAGTTAGGGATTTACAGTATACACTCCTTTAAGGCCTTCAGTAGGGCATTCCACATTTTAGTGGTATAGCAGGAGAACGAATTTGACCCTTTGTTTGAGCCGAATCTGGGTTGGACATGGTCTGTGGCGCTGCCTCTGGTGTTTTACCTCTGGTGTGGACATCCTTGACGTTTTGGAAGTATTTAGTCAGGTACATGGGTATCTTATAGGGATGTCAAAAATGGACCTTTATCAAAATCGATTATTCTATAGCAATATTCGAATATTATTCGAAAATCGATAATTAATTATTATTATTATTATTTTATTAAAAAAAAAAAAAAAAAATTCTTCTGTTTTACTGGATTTCAATGCACATTTACATATGTACAACATGGCTCTTCAGGTAATTGGTAGCCTAACTACTACTCTTCATCTTTCTTTTTAGTGTGCCAGTGTACTGTTCACCTAATCTCTCAAGAACAGATTTTGTGATGCTTTACAATACAGAGGGCGCTGTTTTCCCTTTTCTTTGATGATGGCCACCAAGTACCAAACAATCAAGCCTGAATCAATCACACCTGTGTCTGAGACAGGGGGGGAGGAGAGTGTGTAGCAGGCAGCTGCCACTCTGCTGTGCTCCTTCACTCTACACAGTTTACAGTTGGTGCTGGTGTGAATAATAAATCAATGGCCATTTACTATTATCATTAATACTATTGTTAGCCTATATTCTATATTTTGGTTTAAACTAACTAACTAAGCCAAAAAATAGTATTAAAAAAAAAAAAAAAAAAAAAGGAAAAAAAAATATATATATATATTTTTTCGATTTTCGATTATGAAATATTAAAATCGAATATTGATTAATGGAACGAATATTCGAAAATCGATTATTCGGTGACATCCCTAGTATCTTAGTGGTGTAGTGTATCTTGTACACCAGGCCCATTGCAAGAAACTGTACTCTGTCATCTACTTTGAGCCACCCCACGCTCGGCGGGTGACTAGCGGTTAGGTGAGTCCGATAAGGAAGGTTAAGCAGGATCCTAATTAGTTTGTTTTGGGCTGTTTCGAGCCTTGTTTTCAGGGCCTTTGAGGCATCACAATACCATACGTGGACTCATAGAGGAGTGCACCTGCTATCATTCAGCTACTTAAAGAGGTGGTGCCATAGTTTTGTACTTTTTCTGTTTTGTATGTGTCTATGGAGTTAACATTACTCTAATAGACGACCTGGGTCTAATAGACCATCTGAGTCAAAAGGCCCAACTGAAAAACACTGAGTTAATGACATCATACAATCACCCTCTCCCCTTACCATACACCCAACGCTGTGGGTGTGGCTAACATCAGCTGGGCCACATAAAAACATAATTTTAACACGTTCTGTACATTTAACAGACCAGCATAACACTCATAACGCTGAGAGTGTACACATGGTTCCATTTGTACACTCTGAGTTACAGACCTGTAAAGGTCTATTTGGTTAACAACAATTTACCATTATTCATTCAGCTCCACCTCAAGGGCCTCTGGGGGTCCGGCCCGCCCGCCCAACTTTGAGTGTGTAAAACATTTTATTTCTAGTGTCTGTGTGTGTGTGTGTGTGTGTGTGTGCGTGCGTGCGCATGCGCGTGCGGGACTTTCCCACCAATCCCATGGGGCTGTGAGAATTCTATGATGTCATCGCCACCGACCAGCCCTTTTGACCAAAGATCTGGCCAATGGTGAATCGGGGGGACAGGCATTTCCTGTCAATCTAAAAATACTTGCACATTTCACACACACACACACACACACACACACACACACACACACACACACACACACACACACACACACACACACACACACACACACGCTTCCATTACTATGGGCTGGGATGGTTTCACAGAATCTACGAATTGTGCTGTCTCAGTGTTTCTCAATCCTTGTCAAGGACCCCCAAATTAATTTGGCCGTGGACCCCCATCTGAATATATTTTTCCCCCCAGATTGAAATAAACAATCTACAACTTGGCTCACAACACATCGCATCGTGACCCATTGTGAGCTTGTAATTTGTCTATTTTCAAACGGCTGATGTATAGCATTGGTTCCCAAACTTTTCAGGTCCTAAAAGACCTAAAAAGAGAGATTAGTTTGCCCGGGACCCAAACTAGTTAAAATAGCAGATCTACTTGTACTTCTATTGTAGATCGGCTATTTTCACTACTTTCTTATTTATTTATGGTGTTTCTTAGATTTGTTTGTTTTAAAATGAAAATAATATAATAATTATATTATTATTATTAGGAAAATAAAATGGGATTTTTACTTGGGTTGTGAGTTGTGACCTAGCCTTAGATTAACCAAAGCACATCCACATTCTAAACATCACTCTTACCACTAGATGGGACTGTTGTGTTGTTGTTGTTCTTTCATTGCACCTCTCAGTCAGTTGGGAGGAGGAGGAGGAGCGGCCATGTGGCCAACACTCTGTCAGTTGACATTTGAAGCACACCTGTGGACTGGCCATCAATGTCATGCTTGTTCCTGTGATTTCTGTCAGTAGGCAAGTATAAAGTATGTGCTCTGTCTTGTTATATTAGTAATAGTAATACACAGCAACCTTTTTCATTTCAACAAGCCTCTCCAGGTGATATTGATTAGGTTAGCGGCTACAGGTTCCATTTGTACACTCTCTGAGTTACAGGCCTATGAGGACCCCATGTTGAGTGACAGGCTGGCTATACATTATATAGGCCAGGGGTGCCCGCACTTTTTTGACGTGAGATATACTTTTACAATGACTAGCTCAACATGATCTACCCATCCAAAATGTTTTAGCTGAGGGCCTGAGGGGGGCTTTGGAATAGCAGCACTGGCGTTACATTTTAGACAAACACACTTACTTTAAGGGGGAAATAAATGGGAAATACTGGGGGAAATGTCTTCATCCCATTCTGTATGGAAGTGGTAGGTTTTGGGGTTCTTTGTAATGCTACTGACTCTTGAACAACATATTGCATTGGAGGTTTGCCTACTTTAGGCCGGACTCACACATGTGCGTCACGCATTGAATCTTATCGTCTGAGAATGGCCACTGGGGGCGCCGTACTAATGCATTGTCAATGCAAGGTTGTTTGGTTTTTGAGCGGTGGTCACACCGTCTCCTATACGTGGCCGTGTGTGTGGGTATGTATGCGTCCGTCCGGCCGTCCGGCCGTGTATGTAGCCTGGCAGTACCTTTTCTGACCACACATGTTAAGGGAGGGGCGCTGTTGTTCACACACACACACACACACACACACACACACACACACACACACACACACACACACACACACACCCGAGGGGAAGGGGAGAAGGGGGGGGGGGGTTGGTGGGTAAACCACCGCTCAGTTCACACGGGTGTGATTTTTTGTCTCAAGCTCAACCGCAGCCTGTCTTTTGGCCAAGAGACACGGCAACGACAAACACCAAACAACCTTCCATTGACAATGCATTAGTACGGCGCCCCCAGTGGCCATTCTCAGACGATAAGGAGAAGATGTTCACGCATATGTCTGTGGCGCGCCTTAGAAGCCATGAAGGGAGCTGACAGGCCCTTCTTGATATTGACATAATTTTTATATATTTTAATTATATATTTTTAGAGGCATGTCATGTGGTCTATACCTGCATACCCTTGGTGATCTACTGGTAGATCACGATCTACCTTTTGGGCAACCCTGATATAGGCCATACAGTAGAATTTCTCATTAGACTGCCAGAAGTACCATATAATATTATCTGCTGGGTGGGTACCTAATAGTAGCCGGGTGTTTGATTCCATTTTGCATTTTAAACGCTGGTTCAAATAAACACCAGGGTCCCAAGTAAACGCCAGGGGGTTTTGGTTTGCAGTTTGTTTCTTCAGTCAGATTTGATTTTCTGTTTCTTCAGTCTAATTGGAACCGTAACCAAATAAGTAAATAAGATAAATGAAAAGCCTGCTGCAAATAGCCGCCTGGTTCCTTTAAATGCATGCACACAGAAAAAAAAAGGTTCCAACTGGAACCAAAAATGGTTCTTCAGAGTGATTCCATAGAAGAACCATTTTTGGTTCCACAAAGAACCTTTTTCACCAAGGTTCTTTAAAGAACCATTTATTCGAATGGTTCGATAAAGAACCATTAAAGGTGCTTCAAAGAACCATCAAAAAATGGTTCTTTGAGGAACCGTTTCTGGTTCCTCAAAGAACCATGTCAAAAAAAGGTTCTCTGAAGAACCTTTTGGAAAAGGAAAATTTATAATGGTTCTTCAGCTAAAAAATGGTTCTTCAGCTAAAAAATATTCTTTCAGCTAAAAAAGTGTTTCTTAGGGTAATAAATGTTTCATTACACTTTAAAATATATCAGATTTCTTTGAAAAGATGAACACAATTAGTTATAACTCATTGAATTTAATCAAATCATCATTTAATCAAAATTCAACATCAGTACAACAGTTTCAAAACATTTAAATATATTTAAAACTCTTAAGTGCCGTGCAAGTAAAAAAGAAGAATCCAAAGCAAGTCCACCTCATACAGGCTCCAGCCGCATATTTGACAGAGTTCAAAAGAATGCGTTTACTCTTCCAGAGCTTCTCATCAACAGCAAGTTCTTAAAATGAGCCTGCAAGTTCAGTGGAAGTTCTTGAAGGGACAAGTCACTGACTCTTGGTTGTGTATCATCTTTGATGAGACTTCCAATCCCAACACTGCTGAAGCAGTGCGCGCCACGTAGCTCTTGAAGTCGACGTAGGACTGCCGTCCTGCCTGGGCGACATCCGCGTAGCCGGCGTCGTTCACGTCCCCGCTCGTGCCGTGGCCGGTTCCGTTGGCGTCGTAAGCAGCGTCACTACTAGTGCAGCTGCTGTTTGCCGTGTGTTGATGGTGGTGGGGAATGAGGTACGGGGTGCCCGAGCTGCTGCAGGAGAAGCCAGCCGGGTGCACATCCTCCTAGGAGCCATGGGAGGACTTGAGTGGACGACTGGGACAGGCTGGAGCACAGGGGACGCTTCTGCTCTGATGTTGTACGCGTTCTGAAGAAGGGGGAGGTTCAGTTAGTCACATTTAAGATAGTTAATTCTATCCTTTTCATACAAAATGGAAAATGGTTAGCAGTAAGTTTGTGTGGAGACGCTAGGAATAACAGCACCTCCTAGTCTTACTGTTCTAAATGTTCACTTTCTCTTTCTGGGGCCACAAAGCGGTCTTTCTAGGCTTGAGTTGAACTCAGGCCAACTAGAGAAACACTGGGAAATCCCGTTTTGTATCGCGTGATCGGATTTCCCAGTGTTTCTCTAGTTGGCCTGAGTTCAGAGTTGAGCTTTTTGTAAACAAACATGGCGGCGACCAGGAGCTGGTGTAGCTCGGATATGCTAACAACAGTATGAGGGACTGATACCGAGCGAGAAAAGTGAATTTTGAGCGAGAATAATAACCGGATTACGGAACGACCCAAAAGGTGCCGTTTTGGAGCCGTGGGGTGCAGGGGAGAAAATCGAAAATGGAACAAAATGCTGCTATGGGTCAAACAACACCTGGATCAACCCAGAAGCTTCCCGAATCATCATTTGAAAGGTAGGAAAGTCGTTTTTGACCGAAATACCCCTTTAACATTTCTGAGTTGACATCAATACTAAAATGAACCTTGTATGTGATTCATGTGTGCATGCATGCACAATTAGTGCATCTATTATCCTGTTTACATTTAGAATTACAATTGAGGAAACAGATTGCTCCAATCTGATTTCAATGCATCTAGTACATTTCTCAGCCCTTTTTGGGTCTGTGTCCCTTATCCAACATCCAATGCCATGATACAAATACTTTATATGATTCTGAAAATGGTACTTTTATGCCAATACCTTTTGTATGCAGAACGTTGTAGTCGAGGATATCCTCCCAGTTCTCGTGCTCAGCAGGGACGACTGCCTTTCTGGTTCCACACGGTCACTGCTACCCAGCTTACAGTGCTGACCACTGAACCCTTCCTGGCAGCGGCAGCTACTCTTGAAATGATAAAAAAAAAAAAAAAATGCTGTGTTCATTTCAGTATTCTTTTAAAATGTAAATTAAATTGACTTTGTAATTGCATATACTGCAAACCTTTTAAGTCATCTTATACTGCATAAACCTTACGACTTTTGATGATGACCACTTTTCAACCCATCGTCATGAATGTTCACAATTTTGTTTCTACTCTGTGTCTCATAGGAGGGCTGTGAGCAGTTCAGAAATCCATCTACCAATGACATCATTGTTTGGAAGATTCTTTTTTTAAATATTTAGATTTTGGAAGATTCTTTTTTCAAATATTTAGATTTTTATTATAGTGAGAACAATGCCTTCCATTATAACATTGCAACTTTTCAAGAATAGAAATTCAAGAATAGAAAGCCTAGTTTCTATTTGTTTTGATTCCCTATCGAGGATGTCACTGGTAGACAGACGGAGTTCTATGAGTTTTGTTATTTTATCATGAACATTAGTGAGGACCAATTAAATGAAGTTAGGTTGAAAAGTGGTGAAGTTCTTTAATGTACAGTAGGGTCAGCAAAATGTTTATATTTAACATTAGTCCAATACTTGTCAAACATCGATTTCAACATTGACATATAATCTAAAAACAGAATTTTACATAGTAGGCCTACTGACATTTAATTATTTTGTGCCATTATCTTGAGTTGTGGATGTGACGCACACGCACACACACACACACACGCACACGCACACACACACACACACACACACAGTTTCCACAGGATAACTTACTTTGCTTTCTCACAGCCCATCTCGTCTTCATTCGCTGCCAGCAAATCCCTTTACACGTTATGTAAGGAAATACAGAGTCAATTTCCCCCTCTTTAAACACATTGACCTGTCATTTAAATAACACAGGACACACACCACTAAAAATGCCTTCAACAACTAAACTTGACTTTTATGCTAGTTTACATCAAAAGTTCAACTACATGCCTTCTTAGCTTTCAGCTAACAGTCAATTGAATTAGCAGCTGCAGCTAACAGCTAATCAACAGTAATGGTGTCTCCAGTCTCCCTCTGCCCTGGCTGTCACAACAAACAAATGTACTGCTCATTCTGCATGGCAGTGGAACATTCTAACATCAACTAAAACATGTTGAAAGTCGAAAAAACCTTACCTTACTTCCAGAATGAAGGAAATGTTGAAGAATGGAGATGACAAACTAACAACTTCCATTTTCAGGAGAGGAGGAGATGTGACGCAGCAATTATTCAGAGAGAAGGAAAAAGTGGGCGGGGCCGACATAATGCCGGGCGTGTGTGTGTGTGTGTGTGTGTGTGTGTGTGTGTGTGTGCGTGCGTGTGCGTGCGTGTGCGTGCGTGTGCATGCCAGAGAGAGAGAGAGAGAGAGAGAGAGAGAGAGAGAGAGAGAGAGAGAGAGAGAGAGAGAGAGAGAGAGCGAGCAATAACAATTCTAGCTATACATGTAATATGCTCAAAGGGACAACAGGTTTAAAGCAGTCACCTAGCTTGGTCATGATTCACCAAAAATTATATTATATAAAATATTTAATAGGGTTAGGGTTAGGGTATTTAATAAATACCCATTTTTGGTGTTTTTCAAATATGTTTTGACAGAATAAGATGTTTTATGGTAATGATTCACCAGGACTGGATGTCTTGGTTCCAGGTTTATAATAATTTATATGCATATTTTCAGAAGTCTTTATGACAGCAAAATGGCCGCCACTCACACTATTGTTGCGCCACCAAGCTAACTGATCCCATATATGGAGATCTATGTATCTGTCAGTTCTTATCCCTTTTATATCCCTGATGCCATCAGTATATCTCCATGGGCATGCCACCTTTTGTACCCATATATGGAGCAGACTGATTTGTTTGCACATAGTTGCATGGTTATGGCTGAGTCAGTGACATCAGAGCTAATTTTTATATAGGATATTGTTTTTTTATAAATCTTTCCACACATTGAAAATTGTAATTGTTTTATGTAGGTTATAATTTACAGTTGCAAAACACATATAGTAGAGGAGCCTATCACTTTCCGTAATTTTGGAATGTTAATTTTTGGAGACATATATATCTTGATTCTTGGGGTTCTCAGAATGCCAAAAAAACATGTCTCCAATTTTTATTTTGGGGTTTAGCATGTGTAATTAGCATAATTAGCCAATTCATTGCCCAAAACAGGAAATGGCAATAACTTTGCTTCTAGGTAACTTATAAAGGTGATCTAAGAGTCTAAGTCCATGTTTGTGAGGTCCAGAAATTCATCTGTTACCATTGTGAAGTCATACAACCTTTCCTAATTATCATAATTAGCATACATTATTCAAAAACGGGTGAAAATAAGTAAATTGCTGCATTTTTAGTCAACTTTGAAAGCTTCTCACAAACTCTAAGATGTATGTTTACAAGTCATCAATTATCATCATCCTATAAATAAATCATGTAACCCTTTGTCTGTGTAATAATTATGTAATAATCACACCCAAACGAGAAATAGCTATATTTATTTGCTTTAAGTTAATTAATAAAGATGATCTTACAGACAGTGTAAGTCTGTTTGCATGTCTAGAAAATATTCTCTTTCCATAACTAGGATATCTAACCTTTCATTATTAGCGTAATTTGCATATATATTGTAACGACCCTGCAAGAGATCGGGCCGTAACTCGCCATGCCAAGCGAGCTGCTTGCCTTGTCTGCTGAGTGGGGGGCTGGGGTTCGCTTCCCGGTTTGGGAGCGAACCGCCTCACTCAGTCTGCAAAACGCTACATTAGTCAGACGGGCAGGCACGTGGAGTGTGCCTTTGCGTGAGGGACGTGAGGGACTCGGCCGTGGGCAGTGAAGCATGAGGAGGGGGTAGTGTAACGACCCTTCAAGAGATCGGGCCGTAACTCGCCATCTTGGCGTTGCGGGTTGCTTGCCTTGTCTGCTGAGTGGGGGGCTGGGGTTCGCTTCCTGGTTTGGGAGCGAACTGCCTCACTCAGTCTGCCAAACGTTACAATATATATAGGCCTATATATACTGTATATCCCTCATATAAAATAAAGAACAATATGAGAAATGGTCACAGATTGATTGTTTGTTCTAATATTTACAGAAAGTTTTGTAAACACATTTAAATAGAAGGGTCTCCATCTTTGTTGTCATCATCATCAATCCCCAACAGATGTGCCTTGCTTACATTACAACACACCTATTCATCTGCCCCACACATGCATATCTGAGAGCAGTTACACGTTTGAGATCGACAAGAACAATGTGACATGCACTGGGATTTCAGTTGGGTAATGGTGGCTGGAGCTGGGGGATCATTTGTTGTGACTAGCACCAGTTGATTTCCCTCAGCCTCCCATCCATATTCAGTTGCTGGTGGGATCTGTGGGTGTACGTGGTCCTGACTCCTCATACCATACAAATGCCTGGTAATGGGCACGGGCAATGGCTTGATGTAATGCTCCTTGTGTAGGTTGCAGCTTCTCTGCTTCTAATTGTTTCTTTGTGAATAACCTCCACCTGAGCTCACCAACATCCACAAGATTTGTACCGGAATTGTATTTGTAGCTGGGAAACAAATGCTTCAATCTTTTTTTCTGTGTCAGAACTGAGCTTGTTTGCAGTACCTAGAGTAGCAAATGCAGATACCACCTCCACAGGACACGGGTGTAGGGCTTGCCAACAGGTTAACTTTCCCTTGCCAGCAAAATGGCCTGGCTGGTCAGCTCCAGAAATAGCATGTAACCCTGGTAAGGCTGAAGTCCTTGTTTTACCCAGTGCACTATACTGGCTCCAGTGAGATGATACGTTTTTTGTTCCCCACACCGGTGATGAAATGGGGGTCCTTGTACAGCTGATGGTAACCCACACACAGCAGGCTGTGCAGGATTATCCTTGTGTCAGCCTCTTCCTGTGAGCTGTGGAGATGTTTTACATTGATAGAGTTTGAGTGGACATGTTGCCTTGACGTGATTATGAAAATGTTGGGTTTCCCCTGGAAGTGTTGGAGGGCTTTCTTAGCCAGATAGACAGTCAGCTCATCTTTGGTGTGGATACCTGACAGTTTTTCTGACACCTTCCCTATTAGTGTGTTGTCTTCCACATGATAAGTGGTAGGGGGCTTGCCACCCTGGCATCGCTTACATGTGGCCTCCCCCAGTGAAGATGCAATGTCATGGCGGTCAAATACTACATGGGTCTCACTATGTTCTTTGGTCTTCCTGTCCAGTGTGGCTATGAAGTGGTCAGCCCACTGGGAACATCTCTTGATCCATTATGGCTTTCCCATTTGCATTTGCTACTCTAGGTACTACAAAAAAGCTCAGTTCTGACGCAGAAAACAAGATTGAAGCATTTGTTTACCAGCTGTACGAGCCCGGTACAAATCTTGTGGATGTTGGTGAGCTCAGGTGGAGGTTATTCACAAAGAAACAATTAGAAGCAGAGAAGCTGCAACCTACACAAGGAGCATTACATCAAGCCATTGCCCGTGCCCGTTACCAGGCAATGGTATGGTATGAGGAGTCAGGACCACGTACATAACCCACAGATACCACCAGCAACTGAATATGGATGGAGATCAACTGGTGCTAGTCACAACACATGATCCCCCAGCTCCAGCCACCATTACCCAACTGATCAAATGTGTCTGCGAAAAATCCCAGTGCATGTCACATTGTTCTTGTCGATCTCAACATTTTAACTGCTCTGAGATGTGCATGTGGGGCAGATGAATAGGTGTGTTGTAATGTAAGCAAGGCACATCTGTTGGGGATTGATGATGACAACGACGAAGATGGAGACCCTTCTATTTAAATGTGTTTACAGAACTTTCTGAGAATAAACAATCAGATAATTCTGTGACCATTTCTCGTATTGTTCTTTATTTTATATCACTTCACTGCCCACGGCCGAGTCCCTCACGTCCCTCATGCAAAGGCATGCTCCACGGGCCTGCCCGTCTGACACTAATGTAACGTTTTGCAGACTGAGTGAGGCAGTTCGCTCCCAAACCGGGAAGCGAACCCCAGCCCCCCACTCAGCAGACAAGGCAAGCAGCTCGCTTGGCATGGCGAGTTACGGTCCGATCTCTTGCAGGGTCATTACAATATATGCAAATTACGCTAATAAGGAAAGGTTAGATATCCTAGTTATGGAAAGAGAATATTTTCTAGACATGCAAACAGACTTACACTGTCTGTAAGATTATTAATTAACTTAAAGCAAAGAAATATAGCTATTTCTGGTTTCGGTTTGATTATTACATAATTATTACACAGACAAAGGGTTGCATGATTTATTTTAGGATGATGATAATTGATGACTTGTAAACATACAAGTCAGCAATTTGCTTATTTTCGCCTCATTTTTGCATCATTTATGCTAATTTTGCTAACTAGGAAATGTTGTATGACTTCACAATGGTAAGAGATGAATTTCTGGACCTCACAAACATGGACTTAGACTCTTAAATCACCTTTATAAGTTACCTAGAAGCAAAGTTATTGCCATTTACTGTTTTTGGCAATTAATTGGCTAATTATGCTAATTACACAAGCTAACCCCAAAAAGAAAAATTGGAGACATGTTTTTTTGACATTCTGAGAACCCCAAGAATCAAGATATACATGTCTCCAAAAATTAACATTCCAATATTACGACCAACAGAATCTGCTCGATTGGCTCCCCCACTAATACTGTAACCTCCACATAGGCCTAGAACCTTTTAAATCCCAAAGAACCATCCTCCCATAGGCCTAGAACCTTTTAAATCCCAAAGAACCATCCTCCCATAGGCCTAAGAACCTTTTAAATGCCAAAGAACCATATGAGGAATCTGAAGAACCATTTGTTAAATAAAATGGTTCTTTAGTAGGTGATGGTTCTTCAAAGAACCATATAGCCTTTTAAAGAACCATTTAAGAACCATTATTTTTCTGTGTGTGGGGTACAAATCGATTTTGCGTATTAAACTCCCAGGTTACTATTTGGTGATATACGGTATCTTAACGTCATAATTTGACCATTATTATGGTCATGTGCAGGGGTCTTCAACATTTTCTCAGGCCAAGGACCCCTTTGCTGGGAGAGAGATGAAGCAGGGACCCCCACTACATACATACTGTCTAAAGTTGCGTTAGAAATCACATTAGAATTTTTATTTTTATTTTTTGAAAGCCTTACATGCAATTTGATGAGAGGCTTTCAGAGCTGCTCGCCATATTTAGCGGATTGTCTCGTCAGTGTCTGTTGACCTTTGAGAGACTGGAGTATTCCACTGGTTTTCTTTGAAGTGACCTTTGAGAGGCTGGAGTAATCCACTAGTTTTCTTTGAAGTGACCCAGGGTGGCCTCATCCAAGTGATGCTGCCGCTTTGATGGCTTCATATAGATGCAGTTTGTCAGCAGCTCCATCATCATCAGTGTTTGACATGTTTGTTTGTTTACACCAGTAGTTCTCAAGCCTTTTCATGTCCAGGACCCCCAAAGTGACAGATGGGGACCCCCATCTGAAAATACTTTGTACCAGAAGAGCAGATTTGATTCAAGATTTTCCAATACTTGGGGAAAAAATCAAACCTCGGTTCGAAGTGGAGCGGTGAATCTGAGCAGCTATACCGTGTGTGTGTGTGTGTGTGTGTGTGTGTGTGTGTGTGTGTGTGCGTGTGCTGCAGAACAGCGCCCCTCCTTTAACTTGTGTGTTGTGTGTGGCCACTCAAGGTATTGCCAGGCTACAGACACGGCCAGCCAGCCAGCCACATACATACATACATACATACATACCCACGGACATACCTGTCTATTGGGAGCGCTTTCACCGCTCCAAAAAGAAGATGTGGCACAAAGTCACTCGCTGTGAGATTTAGCCAAAGTATGAATATGGTTAAGTGGTTACAATGATTGTGACGCTATATTAACATATTTAGCTGGTATCTCCCCCCCATCCAAGGACCCCTGGGGGTCCCCAGACCCCACTTTGAGAACCACTAGTTTGCACATGTTGTATGATAATGATGTTGATAGACACTAAAATATATTTAATTACTTCATACAAGAAACAAATAAATCCATTCACACAGAATTTCTGTCCCACTTCTAGTTACTCTGCAGACCCGACCCTAGGGGTCCCGGGCCCCCTGTTGGAGACCCCTGTGGTCCAATGTAAACATGCATGAGGCTACTCTGTAAACAAGTGTTGCTATTAAGACATGTGGCCTCAGTGGTCAGATGAAAGCCCTGGGACGCACTGTTGACTTTAGCAACAGGTGTGGTTGTGTAACCTGTGTGTGTGTGTGTGTGTGTGTGTGTGTGTGTGTGTGTGTGTGTGTGCGCGTGTGCGCGTGTGTGTGTGTGTGTGTCCATCCGTCCGTCCAGTGGCCACTAAGGTCCATGTCTATATTTGAGATCTGAACAGTACAGAAGGTCACTTGGCTGCTAAAGTGTTCTTATGATGACATCCGACTGCTTAAGTAGGCTACAACAGGTGTGTGTGTGTGTGTGTGTGTGTGTGTGTGTGTGTGTGTGTGACTGTGTGTCTGGCGGTCTCTTCTCGCACTTTTGAATGTCTTATTTGTTCATAGATGGCTTCATTGACTTGTTTGAAAGCACTGTCAATGTGGAGCGTTGAGTTGGATTCATGCCAAACCCTCAATACTTGTACTTGGGCTGCTCTTTTTTCCCCCTATACCCCCTAAAAACTCAGATCTACAAGCTCACATTCTTCTCACGCAAAGATTTGGCACCCCCCCCCCCCCCCCCCCATAGTAACTCTGAGGACCCTCTGTTGAAGGTGAGAATGAGGGAACATGTCAGTGTAAAGCATAGAGTGTAGAGTTTCACTGTTACGTAAGAAGCCCACATCATGAGTGTGTTCTTACATACATACAGTATTGTTCCTGGGTGACATCAGAACTGGAAGAAGTACTTACTTACTGTCAGTGGTGGAAAGTAACTAAACTAAGTACGTTAATTTAAGTGTACTTACTTTGGCCTGTCACTCCCAGTGGAGCATAGGCCATCTACTGTACCTCTACATTAAGTATACTTTAAGTAATGTTTTACTTTCCTGGAGTATTCTCAGTTTTCAATACTTTTACTTCTGCTCCACTACATCCCAGAGGCAAATATTTCTAGTTAGTTTGTAGTTTTAGATTATATTAACCACTTCAGCCCTATTTAAAGCTATACTGTGTAAGATTCTCAACTAGTGGTCAGTAGCCATATAGCAAACCGCGGTCGCGTTCGCGTCTTTCGCCCGTTTTTCGTACCTTCACACCCCCGCGTCTGCCTCCACAACGCCGAGAGCTATCTTTAGAGGGGTCCCTGGTTCCTGTGCGTTCAGGCATTCCGGAGAAACGGACTATTTCACCCTGCCTGGTAGGCGAGAATTACCTTTTGAGTAAAGAGACACACGGGCGACTACAAATATGGCGACCCCACTTCAAGATGCGCTGCATTGGCCGGTAGTGTACCATGTGTGCATGATCGGCGATGTGATTGGGCAACGTATACACAACGTATACAGATGATGCAGATTACGTAATCATGGCGCGAAATTCTCCCCCCCTCACGGCTCATAGAAAACATATAAAGAGAAGGCTTCAGAAGCTGAAAATAACGGAGTGGGTGTTCTAAAACTTTAGCGATTTAACAGTTAGGACAATTTTAAGATTTGTTTTATAAAAAAAGTTACATAGTAAAACTTTAAACTCACGACACGTCGCATTATGAGTTTGTAGATCTGCTATTTTCAAAAGATACATTTTATCCATATATTATGATACCTTGTGAAACGGATAATGAAATGGATTCTGCATAATGAGTACTTTTACTTTTGTTACTTGGTATATTTTCATGACAATACTTTTACTTAAGTCAATTTTGATTAACAGACTTTAACTATATAATATACCTACTGTAATAAAAATATACAGCCCAAAGGAAAACTACACATTTTCCCATTTCAAACTTAAGTTTTTTGTCAAACTCTTTCAAAAATAGCAGATCAAAGGCAGGTGGTTAATGCATGTTTTGTAAATAAAAGTACAATATTTGCCTTTCAAATGTAGTGGAGACGAGTAGAAGTACAAATTATCGAAAAATGGAAAGACTCAAGTGAAGTAAAAAAAAAAAAAAAAAAAATTTATGTACAGTACTTGAGTAAATGTACTAAGTTACTTTCCACCACTGTGTGACATTAGGTGTGGGTCTGACAACATGGATTGTTGAAGCTGTTTGAAGAGAGTTCTGGTCTTCTTTCTGGGGTGGGGGTGGGGGTGGGGGTGGGGGTGGGGGGTCCCTACATGTGAAGAGAGAACATGATCTTTGAGCGTTTCGTGTCATCATCGCCGTCTCTGTGTGCGTGTGCATGCTGTGTGCATGTGTGTTTCGTGTCATCATGGTTTTCGGTCACATGTGAGGACACACGCACACACATACTCACCGAGTTAAAACATTCAGCACCTTCTGAATTATTCAAGTCTGCAGCTGTTTGGCATTTTGCGTGTGTGTGTTTATGTGTGCGTGCGTGTGTGTGTGCGTGCATATGTGAGCAAGAGAGAGAGAGCAAGTGTCTTCTATTGAGGATTTTGATAACAGCTCTAGTGCTTACCTGAGCATAGTTTAGTGATACTAACACTAACAAGTGAGTTCAGTATTCTCAAAGGCTTTTGTCTCTTTTTACCCACTGAAAGTAGCTATATATATCCTCTTCTTTTTTTGACAGGCATTCATTGTATGAGTCAACAAAATATTCTTACATATCCTCTTCTTCTTAAAGGAGAACTTCACCCATTTTCAACCATAATTTCATATAATTGGTCCTAATGCTCATTGTAATGTGGCACAATGTCCGTCTACTCACTCTGCATCTCATTGGTGGGCGGTGGACAGTTCAGAAACCTGCCGTTCGGCTAATAGAAACTACAGCCCCCTTAAGTGCCTTTCAGACGGTACGTGGTTGCCGCATCCTAGTAATTCATTTTCAATGAGAGGCGGGCGGTTATCTTGGCCGCGCTGAGAAGTTTAGGGGCGGCGAGGCAAGTGGGTGCAGTCCTTGTTCGTGGATGCGCACACGGGGGCATGAGCTGGATTGTGGTCATCTTTGTGAAATACTGTGGGCCGTTTACTCGCTGAGCGAGTGTGTTCGTGTCTCACCACGGCGCGTCCCCTGCTGATCCTAGCGGGAGCCCCCGTGGCAAGCGCTGCCCGTGTGTAGGGCCCTTTACTCTTCCTGCAGTGGAAGCCACTGTTTTTTCACAGAAAAGTTTGAACTCTTGTTAGAAATCTTTAACAAACATGCAGACGATGTCACTGCAGGCAGGTTTCTGAACTGTCCAGCCCTCCTCTGAGACACAGAGGGGCCTTTTCCACCAAAAGAACCTTGGTTCCAGAACCAGTGCCGGTGGAAAAGGTCCCAGAGTGAGTATACAGAACTCTCTCATAATGAGCATTTAGTAAGGACCAATTATACGAAGATATAAGGTTGAAAACAGTACTACAGATGTATAGTATAGAATATGTAGTGCTATTATAATCATTATTAGTTCAATTATTTCCAATCTGCAGATTTTATGAAAATTATTTGGGGTTCTGCGGCCAAATACCTATACATTTGTGGGTCCTGACTCCTTGACATGTTTGAGAAACAGTCATCTAATCCAGTGGTTCTCAACCTGTGGGTCGGGACCCCCAGGGGGGTCCCCAAATTATTTTGGGGGCTCCCCAAATGATTAGCTTAATGTGCAACATTGTTTTCTCACTCAACAGTAAACAAACCAACCTAAAGTTTAAGTGTATGGAGGGTATCTACACATTTCTAAATGACAATGCTAAATTGTGAAATATTAGAGGCAGAAATTGTGAAACTAGCCAATCTACATGATCACACCGCCTGATCACAGCATGTAGATCTGCTATTTTCACAATAGAACCATGTTATACAAAGTGTAATGCCTCAACTCTTACAACTCTTAGTGCTCATCAGGGTGGAGGGATCCCCAGTTAAAATATGATTATTTTTGGGCGTTACGGCCTGAAAAGGATGAGAACCACTGATCTAATCCACTTAGAGTTGCGCAGAGAGAGACAAGTGAAAAATTACTTGGAAAGCATTGTGCAGATCCTGCACAATGGATCGTGCATTGGAGCACACAGCATGAGACTCAATGCTTTATCACATTTTCCATCTAATGTGGAAAACGGCAGTGCGCCGTGCGCTCATTAATCCCCACGCACGCCGGCCCGGCACGCCGCTTCAAGGGAAGCTCCTTCCATCCAGCTTCCACCTCATCCTGAAGTGAACTTCCTCTACTCGTCACAATCCAAGCGCTCCCAACTTCACTGCTCCTCTCTGTAGCACCCAGAGCTGTAGGGCTGCACAGGCAATTAGCAGTGGTGGAAAAATGGTACTGACATATTTTACTTAAGTTAAAGTATCAATACTGCAATATAGAAATACTCTCTTACAAGTAAAAGTCCGGAATTCAAAATGTACTTGAGTAAAAGTATGAAAATGTTGGCATCAAAATGTAGCTCTACTTAAAGTACCAAACGTCAAAGTACAAAATGTTTGAAAATAGCAGATCTATGTGCTCACAACGTGTCGCGATGTGAGCTTGTAGATTGTCTATTTTCAAATAGCCAAGCTATAAAATAGGACTAAAGTGGTTTATGTATGTTTTATAATATTATAATTTATACCGGAAAAGTAACTAGTAACTAAAGTTTTCAAATAAATGTAGTGGAGAAAAAGTACAATATTTGGAACCGAGATCTAGTGGAGTAGAAGTAAAAGTATTGGAAATTGGAAATACTCAAGTACAAATACCTCAACTCTGTACTTAAGTACATTACTTAAGTAAATGTACTACACCACTGGCAATTAGCCCCAAATATATCCAAACCCATATAATACTGTATAGTTTTTTCCTTTTTTCCCTTTTTGTATAATAATTTTATTTTATCCATAGCCCACCAATGAGAGTAGACGGAGATTCTTATAATGAGCCTTAGTGAAGAGGAGCAATTATATGAAGATATGGAGGAAATGGGTTGAAGTGCTCCTTTTCAAAAAAGTCAAATAAACTTCGATATATCGTCCAAAAAACTGATATATCGGTCTGGCTCTTCCAGTTGGTTAACGGTGTTGGCCGGGCCAAGCTCCAGCTCACAATACGAGGTGTATTGTGGTCCGGATGTGCCCCCCCTGCCCGCCCCCTCCACACACAGACAGAACCTGGCCCTTTAGTGTATGGAAGCACCTGAGAATGTGATCTCAGAGACAGGAGAACAATTGGTGGGTGTCAGGGACGTCTGCCAAGTGTGTAAGCGAGACGCAACCTCTGGCCCCTCGTCCTACCGGCCTATACTGCACATCCACAGTCTGCCCGGACAAAAGCACACGTCTCTCTCTCTGTGTGTGTGTGTGTGTGTGTGTGTGTGTGTGTGTGTGTGTGTGTGTGTGTGTGTGTGTGTGTGTGCGTGCGCGCGCGTGTGCGTGTGTGTGTGTGTAAGCCATCACATCAGGCCAAATATACTTATGAGAGCTATTGCAGCTGTCCTGAAGCACTACTGTACTCAATAATATATGTTATACGTTCTATTTTCATCTAGATATCTAATTAAAGCCGGCGGGAGGGAGAGATAGATAGATAGACGGGAAAGGGGAAGACAGAGGGAGAGAGAGACAGACAGACAGACACAGAGAGATACTTTGAGCTAGGGTGGGAGTGAGAGAGAGAACGAGTGAAGGAGGGTGGCAGTAGAGTAGAGCAGCCCTCTTAAGAAGCAGAAGGTTCCTGGTTCGATCCCTGGTTGGGTCACCGGCTCCCCTAAGTGTCAAAGTGTCCTTGAGCAAGACACTGAACCCCTAACAGCTCCCGATGAGCAGGTTGGTGCCGCCTTGCACGGCTTCCTCTGCCATCAGTGTGTGAATGTAATTCATATCGTACTGCACTTTGGATAACGGTGCAATATAAATGCACCATTTACCAAAGTGTGAGAGAGAGAGGGAGAGAGAGAGAGAGTGTGTGTGTGTGAGAGAGAGAGAGAGAGAGAGATGGGGGAGGAAGGAGGCAGTATTAATTTTGACAGGACATTTTGATTTACCGTAGTTTAGTCATGGTCTTTGAATACAAATTCTACAAGCTCACAACACGTGGCCAGCGCGACCGGACATAAAATGACTTGTCTTTTAGTTCTACCGGATCTCTTCTCCACTAGTCCCTCCTAACATTTTAGTCTAGTTTAATTTTTTCGAGGAAATTGTCAACATATTTAGCCTTAAAGTCGTCTTTTTTATTTTCGGTATGGTTTTAGTAGATGAAATCAACAAGGAAGGAGAGAGAGAGGGGGTGGGTGGTGAGGAGAGGGACACAGAGAGAAGTACAGGAGAGAGAGAGATGTGAATAGAACTGTTAGTTAGATAGTAAAGCACTAATGACACGGTGCTGCCTCCGCGTTGCCGCCGCGTAGCAGCTGATGTTGTTTGTTAATAATGTAACAGGAGCCTCTGAGACATTAGAAACACTTCAGGAAAGGAAGTTCCCATATTTTATGACGAGGTTCCTAAAAATAGCCAGCGTGTCACCCAGCACTCTCTCAGTGTATCAGTGTCCCGTCGCGTCTCGAGCAGGGGGGCTGAGGGGGGGAGGGGGGCTCTCCATGAAGTTTCCCACACGTGTCACACACAGGACACTGTGGCAGGACACCACAGGAGAGCGAGGAGGGATGAGAGCGACCAGGGGCCCCCTGGCAGGGGACCGGACTGGGGGCCCCCTGGCAGGGGACCGGACTGGGGGCCCCCTGGCAGGGGACCGGACTGGGGGCCCCTGGCAGGGGACTGAGGTTAGAGATGGAAGGATGTTTAGATGAAACGTTATTAACCCAAAGACCTGAGGCAGATGTCTTCTAAATAAACGGTTTTCTGAAAAAAAAACACGTTTCTATAATCAACAACTGCACAGGACAGATAATATGTCAAATCACTTGACTATACAAAGACTGTCAATGACAAGTACAAATAATGTATTATGAAAAAACATGCATTTAATACGTTTAAACAAGGATGATGATTATTAGTTGCAATGTTATGTACAGCAATAATTGTGACGGGCCCTAGGTTGAGACCATAGACTTTAAAAATATGGACAGCGTCATGGCATTGTTTTCCACAGACCATAAATGAAGACTATTTTGCAGCGATTAGATTAAAGAGGCGGGGCCATAGTTTTGTACTTTTTTCTGGTTTTCATGTGTCTATGAGGTTGACAGTATACTGGTGTGACTGGTGTGGTTGTTATGAGCAATTATGTATTCCCTTTGTATTTTGGGTGTCTTCCTGGAGGCTGACACCTTGTGGGTCAAAAGTGCCAAATTGCCAATCAAAAACAGTGATTAAACGACATCATATAATCATCCCCTCCTCTTTTACCATTCACCCAACACTGTGGGTGTGGCTATAACTTCAGCTGGGTTATCACCCACCTGAACAACCAGGTACACTTAATTAACTGTCTTTCTGTACACTTTTTTTTGGAAAGATCTTCCTCCTAGTATGATCATAATACCTGATCATTATGTTTTAGGCCAGGGGAAGAGGGAAATCATGGCACTGCATCTTTAAGAGATTAGACAGAAATAAAATTGTATTGCAAACGGTAGAAATAGCGACTTCTGCAAGGAACAGTTGAGGCTGATGAACTAGAACCTGGAAGTGAGCTTTAATTCCAGCGAACAGGGTTTGCCCCTTGGTTGAGACAAAGGTCACGGCGGTCGTCTGACTGGACAGAAGAGCAGCAGGACGGACGGACGGACGGGCAGACGGAAGCGCTTCACAGATGGACGGAAGCACACAGCGGGTCAGAGGTGTTAGAGGTGTCTGTGAACAAGACCCCCGCCGTTTCCCCACCACACACACCCGCTCCAATCAAAGGCCCATGGCGTTATGTAACTGTTCAGTGACCCCATGCACAGGGTCTGGGACTCTGGGAGGCCAGCAGAAAGCGCTGGTCAAGTGGGAGTCGCACATACACCGTTCTCCATGATGTCACTTTTCCACCCTGGACACACTGTTGTTGTTTTCATCTGTTTGAAACAGGGCTGTCGATTCTTTTCTCAGCGATTGTTCTCTTGATTTGGCAATGCTTTATATTTTTAAAACATTTTCAACGAATCAATTGACCTCCTAAGCCCTGTCTTTCGCTTCATCGCTCAACAGTGTTGTGATTTTGGTTTTAAACAGCGAAAACACTTTTCACCTATATTGACGACAAGACCAAAATAAGGATCGATTACGAATAGACCATTTTATTAAATCATTGATTATCCTTGATAATCCATCCGTTCTTATATGTTTTAAATGATCGATTACATTGTTTAGATGACTTGTCGTGCCCAGATCCTGCAGGACCCTGTTGTTTACATACATGTGTGTGAAGCGGGGGAGTAAAGGCATTAAGCAGCGCATAGTGTACATTGTAACGTCCACCAGTCTAAACCCCCCACACCGCCCCAAGTATGAGCTCATCTTACCTCCCTCTGACTGGTGTCGTATCCCCATCCTGACACTTCCCTTTGATGTCTGGTATGTGGTACCTCAACGCAGAGAGAGAGAGAGAGAGAGAGAGAGAGGGAGAGAGAGAGAGAGAGAGAGAGAGAGAGAGAGAGAGAGGGAGAGAGGGAGGGAGGGAGGGAGGGAGGGAGGGAGAGAGAGAGACACCAGATAGGGGACTGCATGCATACTGTCGCTGTCTGGGGAAACCTTGTATGTCCAATATGTTACTTTATTTTCAGGAAATGGAGAAAAAAAAGAACCTGCGGTTCCAATGGATCCAGAATAGTTGTTAAGCTCTTGTTAATACTTTAGATTTATTTGAATATTGATAAACCCGCACAGTGTGTGATACTGTAGTATGACTGACGAAGTAGTGTCATTGATTTGCGTTAAATCTTAAACAGATATGGAGATTAGAGTTTTCAAATCCCAACCCAACCATACCCGACCCTACCAGAACCCTAAAGT